>NW_020229987.1:680000-902500 GCF_003227715.2 Harpegnathos saltator
ACGAAGGTACACGAACAACATGTTCCCTCGTCGTGCTTTTGTCGCACAGGCGGAATTGTGTATCCGCTCTCTACACCTCCTCTTTAATCTATTCAGTATTCATGCATCATCGGGCAATATAGAGAGAATGGTCCACCGTCTTGCGACAGGGAGAATATGATGCATCGTTACATTCTATACTTTTGCAGCTATAAACGTAGCTTCTTATGGGGAGGAGAAAATTACACACAAATAGGACGTTGGAAAGAAAGTCAAGTTTAAATAAAAATAATAAAACACACGCGTTTGTATGTAAAAAAGAGACACGAGAGACTTGACGAGCTTGAAGCTGTAAGAATTTATGCTCCGTGCATAAAGTCGCGATCGATCGAGAGAAATCCGAATGCGCTGCAAATGCCGTTCCGTGCAGACTGTTCGTCTACGAGCTGAATATCAATTTCCGTTGCGTGCAGCGGACAGCCGTTCTACCGTTCTCTGAAATTTGGCAGCTCGTAATACGGATAAATGCCGGAAACTATATCATTAGAATCCCGTCGATTACGCTCGCCAATTGGCATGTCCAGGATACGAGGATGCGGAAAGGCGGAACGGTAGTTCCACTGATTATCATAGTCCAGACGAGAGGACTCGGCAATGGAACTACTACAGAAATCGAAGCGACCCATATGGTCAAGGTTACTCGGGCCGGTATCCTTACGATCGAACGGGATCGCAGGACGAGAGGTATCCTGACAGCGGCGGCGGCGGCGGCGGCGGCGGCGGCGGCGCGTCAGGTTTCGGGATCGACGAGAACCGACCGGGCGGTTATCCCGATAGTCGCGGCGACGGATATTACGACACATACAGCGGTAATTAGTCCTAACTATGTTAACTATCACGAGCTACACAGCGCGCCCATCCCCACTTTTGAGTTTGCCCTGAGCGTTCTACGCGAACTCGCTCTATCCCTTTTCTATCTATCAAATTACCCTACTAACATCTTCCATCGTTCGCGACAATCTTCCTACAGGTGCCGGCGACAGCGAACGAGGAGGAGGAGGAGGAGGAGGAGGAGGAGGCTCTTACCATCGTGGCCGCGGACAAGGTTCCGGTGATGCTCACGGCGGCAGAGATCCTTACTCGAACTACGATACCGAAGGCGATCGCGGCACAAATGCTGCGGATCCTTACGGCCGAGGATCACCAGACTCCTATGGCAGTCACAGAACCGGCGAATCCTACGGTCGTGGAGGCGGGAGCGCTTACGGACGCGGAGGTGGTGATGCTTACGGTCGCGGAGGTGGCGGCGATGCTTACGGCGGTGCTCGCGGTGGTGGCTATAGTGGCGGTTATGGCGGTTATGGCGCCGCCGGAGATAACGAAAATTACCCGAGCAATTACCAGGCGGTACCGATGCCGGGAGCAGCACGAAACTGCACGGGATCTGGATGCTGCGTGCCCAAGTGCTTCGCCGAGAAAGGATCGCGGGTTGGTTCTCGAGGATCGACAATAAAATGCCCGGGCGATCGTTAAGATTTCTGGAGAATCGCGGCTGTTAACAGCTATATTTTATCCGTTGCTTATTATCGCCAATAACATTCTTGTAATCTCTACACGATATCTGAGGTGTCTCGAACGCGAGCAACGCAATGGATCATTAATTCATCGCAGTATTCTTACTCAGGGACCACCTGGAATATTAGGACCGCAGGGTCCCAAGGGACAGCAAGGATTTCCAGGAACAGAAGGTCTTCTAGGACCCAAAGGACAGAAAGGAGATCCCGGTCCACAGGGTCTACCCGGTATCAAGGGTGACAGAGTACATATCTTTCACTTTCGCATAATTATGATCGTGTTTTATATTAAAATATTTCTCGAGAGACAATGTTGTTTTCATTCAAGGGCAAAATGGGTATGCCCGGTTTCCCCGGTATAAACGGTGTACCGGGAGTACAAGGACCTCCGGGGTCAACTGGTTTGCCCGGTCGTGATGGTTGCAATGGAACGGATGTAAGTACTGTATTTACATATCGTGAAATACGTAATATTCTATATTTGTATTTTATTAATTTAGTACTTTACTCGATATCTAATTTATGCTTAAAAAGATCTTGAAAATATATGAAAGATGTGATAATTGTATAACTACACTCGAGAATATCTGCGATAAGATTACGACGATGTTGAAGGGTTTCGTCAAACTTGCGATATACGTTATTATTAATGTTAATTTATATCAGGACAACGAAATGTGTGTAAGTCAAGCATACAATGCGTGTCTTAGGGCGCTCCCGGACGCAAAGGTATTCATGGAGAATCAGGACCTCGCGGTCTTCCAGGCACACCTGGTCCTAAAGGAGAAAAGGGTCAACCAGCGTATGCCGGATCATTCCCGGTGGGGCAGAAAGGTGAACCTGGCATGGACGGGGTGAGAGGTCCCCCAGGTCCGCCTGGTTTACAGGGAGATCGAGGTTCGTCTGGTATAAAAGGTGAACGAGGTCCTTACGTGAGTATCGCTCAGATCCATCGAGTCTAGATGTTCTTTTTTGTTTTTATTTCATTCGAATCATATTTACGATGCTGTGTGTACATTCAGGGTGCTTCTGGCATACCAGGACCAAAAGGAGAAAAGGGAAACATGGGTCTGGGATTCGAAGGATTGAAGGGAGACAAAGGTCAGAAGGGAGAACCAGGACCTCCAGGCACAACCGCGCCTATCATGCCGTTCCAGGGTGTTAGAGAAGTTACAGGTCCGCAAGGAGAATCAGGACACAAAGGAGACAAAGTATGTAAGAGAATATTATCGATCTTCTTGTGCTTGTGCGGCATCGTTTAACTGGAGTGGCCTTCAGGGTGAAATGGGACCGGAAGGGCAAAAAGGAGAGCCAGGTTTTATAGGTGATCATGGAATACCCGGAGGATCCGGTCAGAAAGGAGAGAAAGGTCTCCCGGGAGCACCGGGTATTCGTGTAAGTACATTGAAATTAATAACTTTTATAATTTAAACGAAACTACTTGTGACGTTATTAATTAATCTAAATGCTAAATGCTAAAGTGTACGAAATTATTCGTAGATTGATCGAAATAATTTATTATTTTTTCCTTGGATTCAGGGCAGAGATGGTTTCTCTGGGCCACCCGGACCACCTGGACGAAAGGGTGATCGAGGTATCGATGGGTTGGAGGGACTCTCCGGGCGTCCAGGTAAAAAAGGAGAACCCGGTCGAGACGGACCGATGGGAGTCGCAGGATTACGAGGACCTCCTGGACCACCAGGAGTAAGTTTCAATTGCAAGATTTTAATGAAACAATTGTCATGAAATTCTTCTTTAATATAATTATTACATTGAATATTATGTCACAGGGAGGCAAAGGAAGACCAGGTCCGCCAGGACCGAAAGGACCGCGAGGTTTTCCAGGAGCTACCGGACCGCGAGGAGCAGACGGTTACTCAGGAGATCCAGGACCAAGAGGTCCTATAGGAATACAAGGAGGTCCCGGATTACCTGGAATTCCAGGTCCGGAAGGTTTACCGGGCGAAAAAGGCGTAAAAGGTGAGCCTGGCTTAACTGGATTCCCAGGAGGCGCAGGACCACGTGGCTTTGACGGACCTCCTGGACCAGCGGGACCACGAGGACCACTAGGAGAAAAAGGATTGTCAAGGATGGTAAGTACATTTAGTTCAATTTCGTCGTTTCACTCTTTCACACAACCGAAATATCGCTTAAAAAATAGCGAATTATCATATCGTGTTGTAGGGACCAAAAGGATTGGACGGACTGCCCGGTTTGGACGGAGAGAAGGGTCAAAAGGGAGAGCGGGGTTACCCGGGTGTCCGAGGCAGACCAGGGGACTCTCTAGACGGTATTCCAGGAGCACCGGGCTTGCCGGGTGAGCCTGGAGAACCAGGAACGGCAGGAAGAGACGGCACACCAGGACTTCCGGGAATGGTCGGAGAGAAAGGAGATATTGGTGGTCGCTGTCAGGATTGTTTACCTGGATTACGAGGTGCTAAAGGAGATCACGGTGCGGACGGTATTCCAGGACTTACGGGACCTCGAGGACCACCTGGAGAACGCGGTTTCCCCGGAGAAGCTGGAATGGATGGGCTACCAGGAGCAATCGGACCCCCAGGACCTCCAGTATGTCCATAATATTTCCTTTTTTACTAACTTGTTCTTTAAATTTTGCTGATATTATTTTGTGATTAATTATGTGATAATATACATAAAGTGATTGTTTTCCGATAAAACTTCTCTGGATTCCAGATAGCGCATAATTTTTTATTTAACGCGTGAGGAACTCTGGATAGCGGATAAATAAATATATATTAGATATGTATTATCCGTGTATATCCGCGTATACGCAATCGTGAAATGTTAAATAAAAACAAGTATATCAATTTTTCAATAAGGGAAAAGATGGTATACCGGGTGCTCCAGGACCTCAAGGAGAACCTGGAACCCCAGCAACAGTCACATGGAACATGCTTAAATTAGAGAAAGGTGATAAAGGTGCGCGTGGCGAGTTTGGTCGCCAAGGACCGCCAGGTCCAGAAGGAGCTCCGGGGGAGAAAGGTAGACCCGGATTCGAAGGTTTTCCAGGACTTAAAGGAACTCCGGTAAGAGACTATCTTTGAAAGTTACCAATATTTATTACGAAGAAAGATTCTCTCTTTTTCATTTTAATTTATAAATTCGTCTTTCTCAGGGAGACCGCGGCTTTCCTGGACAAGATGGTGTTGCAGGAAAACCAGGTATTCCTGGACGTAAAGGAGAAAAAGGGTTAAGTGTGAAAGGTGAACCCGGAGAGGCAGGTCGACCAGGTTCTTCAGGACAGAAAGGAGAGCCTGGACTGTACGGACAAAAGGGTGAACCTGGTGAGATATCGTTAATTTTTTTTACTTTCGAATTATTTAAAATTTTTGAAAGATATTTATTCATAAATTGGCTTACTGGTATCTCTAGGTCAATGTCCGTCACTTTACTTGCTGAAGGGTTTCAAAGGCGATCGAGGTTTAACTGGCGACAAAGGAGAACCTGGACCTCCTGGTCTAGACGGAATACCCGGAGATAAAGGATTGCAAGGTTTCGCGGTGCGTAAACTTATGACAGAATAGTCCGACGGAAAATTTAAATTTTACAAAAGCTACATCTCAAGTTTTACATATAATGCACAAATATAAATAATTTCTATATATAATTATTTAAGCTTTTAGTTCCAAAATAATATTTTAGAAGATGTTTTGAAAACAACCAACGATAGTACAATTTATTTACGAAATGACATAATTTCGTGATAATGTCGCAATCTAAAAACAGGGTCCACCTGGCCCGCTTGGTCAAACTGGTGCCCCTGGTCCTGTTGGTCCACGAGGTTTACCAGGTCCACGCGGTGACAAAGGCAACATGGGCCCTATGGGCTTCCCGGGAGAACCTGGTCGAGAAGGACCTAGAGGATTCCCAGGTGCACCAGCACCGAAGGGTGATAAAGGAGAGGCTGGTATATCAGTCAAGGGTAGCCCCGGTCTACCAGGTCCTCCGGGTGAAAAGGGAGAAAGAGGTCTTCCCGGACCACCGGGTAAAGAAGGTCCAGATGGTTATCCGGGATTGGCAGGTTTATCCGGAGAGAAAGGAGACATTGGTGCGCCGGGAATAAACGGTTTGCCTGGAGCACCTGGTGAGCGAGGAGACACCGGTCTGGTCGGTCCTCCTGGTCCCCCAGGTGTTGCCGGTATTCCAGGAGCCGACGGCAGCAAAGGTAACATATATATCTGTCGCGATTTTTGTATCGCTGACACTTTTTCATTTTATATATGAATATTCCAAGTTACTTCAAAAAGTTTTTTTTTTCTAATCGAAATGTCATCGATTGGTTTTACTAAACGTATTAATAATCTTCCGGAACGATTGCTTGATTCGCAGGTGAGCCAGGATTACCGGGAGAATCTGGTAGAGCGGGTCTTCCAGGATTCCCAGGCACGAAGGGTGATCGTGGTGAACCGGGTATCGACGGACCGAAAGGATACCCTGGTAGACGAGGTTTACCCGGCTCCCCAGGTATACCTGGTGCGGAGGGTGCACCAGGTATTAAGGGAGAACGGGGTGATAAAGGTTCACCAGGTTTCCCTGGATTGCCTGGTATGGAAGGAAAGCCTGGTCGTCCAGGTATAGCTGGACTGAAAGGAGACATTGGACTACCTGGAGTGCCTGGCTTACCAGGACTTGTCGGTCACGATGGACCTAAAGGTGACATCGGTCAACCTGGTTTGCCGGTGAGTATTCTCATGATTGTATCAATAACTTGGTAATAAAGTTACGCCTACGTTTACACGGATATCAGAAATGTCTTTATATAATCTAATCTATCATAGCTAATATATCATATTATATCTGATATTTCATTATGTAATCAGGGAAGGAAAGGAGAACCAGGTCAAGTTTCAGAGAAAGGACAGAAAGGTGAGCCTGGAATGCCCGGAATACGAGGTCCCCAGGGTCCTCCTGGTCGAGATGGAATCGATGGTGCAAAGGGTGAACCTGGCGAACCAGGTATCGGTCGTGACGGAAGACCCGGATTGAAGGGTGAACGAGGCATTCCAGGTCTGGATGGAACGCCAGGATTCCAAGGTCAAAAGGGTGACACTGGTGTACAAGGATTTCCTGGAATGAAAGGCGACTTGGTATGTGTGCATTTATCTTTTATAATTATTTTAATAATTTTAGATATTAACAAAATGTCATAGTATTATTTTCTTTTGTTATTATTATTATTATATTTGTATTTTTGTTAACAGGGTGCACCAGGTGTGCCTGGAGAATTAGGACCGCCCGGCATAGATGGAATACCTGGCGAAGATGGCGATCTCGGACCATCAGGACCGCCAGGTTTCCCCGGACTTGATGGTGAAATGGGACCCGCTGGTCGACCTGGACTCGATGGTGTCAAAGGAGACCGCGGTATACCAGGTATGGAAAATCAATTATTACAAGTGTACTTTATCGCACTTGTTTGCAATAAAAATATGAAAAGGCCCGTTTGACGAAAAGCTAAAAGTTTAAGTTGAGTTTATTTTATAGTTGAATAATTGTCGAATCTTAGGAATCGTTGGATTGCCCGGTATTTCGGGAGCACTCGGAGAAAAGGGTGACCGCGGCCCTCCGGGACCAACAATACAGATCAAGGGTGAAAAGGGTGAACCAGGTATCCCTGGATCCCCTGGCCTTTCTGGAGAAAAAGGAGATCGAGGCGTGGAAGGTATCGCTGGATATGATGGCGAAAAGGGTGACAGAGGTCTACCTGGATCTGAGGGACAACCAGGACCTCATGGTGCGCCTGGTCCTAAAGGTATGACCATTTTATTTAAATAAAATAATTAGAATGAGAAAGTTTTGTCCCGAAGAACTAATCAAACGATAAATTTGCAAATTTATCAGCACACATTTTATACTTCGTATAGGTGAATACGGACCTGTCGGTGTTCCTGGTTTCCCTGGACTTGCGATAAAGGGCGAGAAAGGTCTACCAGGTTTGTTGGGTAAACATGGTAGAGACGGTTTGCCAGGACGACCCGGAGATAAGGGTGAACGTGGATTACCCGGATTGCCTGGACCGAAAGGAGATATCGGTCCTTATGGGCCGGTTGGACCGCAAGGTGAAAAGGGCGAATCAGGACAACAAGGCTTAACTGGAGCACCAGGACGTGATGGGGCGTCAGGTTTGGATGGTGCACCAGGATTACCTGGTGAAAGAGGTCAGAAGGGTGATCAAGGATCGCCTGGATTGTTCGGTGCTCCAGGACAAAAAGGAGAACCCGGTCTTTCAGGTGAAATTTCAACATGTTAAGTCATTCATAGATGTCTGAATAAAATTATTATTGCAAATACATATTTATCTTTCTCTATATTAAAAAGACAGATGGAATCATTCATAATTGACTTTAGAAAAAAATAATAATGGGCAACAACATGACTGTTGAATCGTTGAATTCTCAGGACCAAGTGGACTGGATGGACTCCCAGGGGAGAAGGGCGAGAGAGGTTGGGATGGTTTGAATGGTCCACCTGGATCACTTGGTGAGAAGGGTGATAGAGGATATACCGGTGTTGCCGGTCTGATTGGTGCTATCGGCTATGTGGGTCAAAAGGGTGAAAAGGGTGATGACTGTATCGAGCCACCAATGGGACCTAAAGGCGATCGTGGATATCCAGGTATATTTATCACCAGACATACGATTTTACGAAGAAAAGAATACTTGTAAAAATTCAATATAACCTTAACAACAATATGTATGTGATAAAATGTAAAGGAAAAATGTGACACCAATCAAAATAAGGTACATTGTATATGCACACACAGAAGGATGCGCATTATACACAAGTATTTTCGATAATTCAAAGTGCACCGTGATACTTTTACCGTGATATCGATCTTAAATACGTAAATCTGCAATATTGTTTATTCGATGCATCAATGCGCTAAAAATTGCGGACATAAACTTTCTCGTAGGACCGAACGGACCGTCTGGCCCGCCGGGAGAAAAAGGACTCCCAGGTCCACCGGGCTTCCCCGGCTTGGACGGGATCAAAGGTGCTCAAGGTATTACTGGCCCACTTGGACCACCTGGTTTGCCAGGTTTGCCCGGACCGGTTGGCGCGCCCGGTTTATCGGGTCTTCAAGGTCCAGTCGGTGTGCCTGGACTTATCGGCGAGCCTGGTGCACCATGCGAAGCGACACCTGATTATCTTACCGGTATCCTTCTGGTCAAACACAGTCAAAGCCAAGACGTGCCGGGCTGCGAGCCAGGACATATCAAGCTCTGGGAGGGATACAGTATGCTGTATACCGATGGCGACGAGAGAGCGCACTCCCAAGACTTGGGTGAGTTTATCGGCAAAGAAAAAGAAAGTTTTGCGCTTTCTAATTACGAAATTAATAGTATGATTTTAAAATAGCTGTAAATGGGAAGCTTTTTTTTTTATAATGAAACGAGATCTTAAATATAATCTTACTCCTTTTTCGTTTTCCGCTTAATATTGTGAAAAAAAAATGAAGAAGATACTGTGCAGAAGGATTTCCATCTTCAATTATAGGCGTTGTTATAATTTACTCGGGATTAATTTTGTGAATGACCTTCTGACCCATACCTGTTATGGACATAATTTAGTAGAGAGAGAGAGAAAGAGTAGATTTGTCTCGATTATCTGGATTAAATTGTCACGTGTGACATTATTGCGCATTAATAGACGATTAAATTCATTATTCAGTGAGTTTATACGCAGCGAGCCACATATTTTTGCGCGCTTACTGGCTGTTTAGCGCTTATTAAGCCAACGCATATTTGCGCACCGATAAATGTAGAGTCATTCTTGTTTTTCCTCCGTTGCGACTGCGATCGATGCAAAATAATATGACTTGTTGATCTCAAATCGACGGAGAAATTATAATAATGATGGCGAGTCAGCGCAGCATACGCGCGGTTTCATTTTTTTTTCCTTTATGTATGCGCGCACTTATCTAACTCGTCCTATAAATTATCACGAAAACAGGTTATGCTGGCTCATGCGTACGAAAGTTCGCGACGATACCCTTCCTGTTCTGCGACGTCAACAACGTCTGCCATTACGCTAGTCGCAATGATCGCTCCTACTGGCTGTCGACCAATAGTCCAATTCCCATGATGCCCCTCGAGGAGTCGGCGATAGAAGAATACATCTCCAGGTACGACCGAAGGATATTCACTATGCATACACGTCGTCGAGATATTTATCGCGGCCGCAAAAGAAAGAGCGCTGCATTCCTCGGGAGAGAACAATTACGGCGGTGGAGTCGTGAGGCGACGCAGAAAGACCCCTATCAGACGCACGATAAATTGGTAGTCAGATTTTTCTCGGCGAAAAATTTGCAGCACGGCACGCTAGTCTTTAATCTTCGATATTAACTGCCGCGGCGGCAATTCAGCTGTTTTATTTCTACGAAGATCGACGCGACAATTACTCGAGAAGAAAACAAGGCTTTGTTATTACGCTTCTTCATCCGCACCCTTCAAATCAAATTTGTCTAATAATTTCTTTCCGATGAATTTTTAAAGTCCGCGGCGGAAATACACTGTCGAGTAGATGATCGGCAAACGACGATTTAACGCGGATTGTGCGAGATTCCATAAATAACACCTAATTAATAAACATAGCACGAGTTGATATTAGTTATTCTGTGCCGAAATCTGACACACATATGTACGTGGAACCATCTCTGAATTATTAATCAGGTCTGTTTTCTTTTTTGCGTCATATAGAACTTGCCAACACGTCGTCGATACTAGGCGATTTATTCGCGTGTGGGTTTTACCTATCACAGATAACTGTAACGATTCACGATTTCTCTGGTAGGTGCGTGGTGTGCGAGGTTCCAGCTAACGTGATAGCGGTACACAGTCAAACGATAAGCATTCCAGAATGTCCGGCGGGATGGACCGGCCTTTGGATCGGTTATAGTTTTCTCATGGTGAGTAATTTTATTTATCGGGCCATCCGTCGTAATATATGCCAGCCAACCCCGAACGTTCATTTCGCCGATTGATGTACGAGATATGACTACGCGAAGCAATTCTTCAGAAAGCCGCGTGCTTATGTAATGGCGGATGTTTAAAAATTGCGCATCGCTCTATACGGTGATATGAATAATTGAATTCATTACAACATGCGTGAAAAAGCCTGTCTTCATCTCTTTCCGCGACCTCTTTACACGACCGTCTCTCCTTCACTGACACTCGACTTCACGAATCACCTCGGATTTGCTACATGGAGAGATCGCATCAATCATATTCGAAATAAGGCAAACTTTCATCGCCGCGACCTGTCATCGAGCAAAGATTGCCTCCGCCGCGAGAGATCCATTTTACGCCGAAGACGCCCACCCTTCATTAGAATTTTATAGCACTTTGACGAGGACTTTTGAGTAGCACAGTGGCGACGAGCCGCAGTTTCCAATACTTCAATTAAACGAGAAAAATATGGATTTGAGTCTGATCCCGCTCGGTCGAACGTCACAAATCGTAAATTGTGCACGCTCAGCACACTCGAGTGCTCTTCCTGTCTCTCTCTCTCTCTCTCATCGACTGAACCTCCTCGCGAACCTCGTTTCAGCACACCGGCGCAGGTTCCCAGGGCGGCGGCCAGTCCCTGTCGAGTCCTGGCTCCTGTCTGGAGGACTTCCGCGCCACACCGTTCATCGAGTGCAACGGCGCCAAAGGACACTGCCATTACTATACTAATCAGTACAGCTTTTGGATGGTAACTATAGAAGACGGTCAACAATTCAGGAGCCCCGAGAAACAGACCCTAAAGGCGGGCAATCTTAGGTCCAGAATAAGTCGCTGCCAAGTTTGTATAAAGAATACGTAAAACTACGCGCGCCACACACACACACACACACACACACACACACACACACACACACACACACACACACACACACACACACACATACACACGCAGAGACACACGATACACACCTACCCACTCAGCCAGACACACAACATACGCACGCACGCACGCACAGGTATACGTATACGCGTATAAACGACACACATTTCTTCCCTTTTCCGTTTTTTTACACGGGAACAGAAGCGAAACTCTCATTACGAGTATAATGAGCAGGGTATCGGAGCCGGAGACGGTGATTCCGTCGAGTTCTCGAATTCCGAATCTCTCTCGACGCGCGAAAATGATCTCCATGTTTACACGAGACGACGGGAAACGTGACGATTCGCTCGAGAGATACATTTTACCACAGCACGGAAAATAGAGCCCGTCGAAATTACGACCGGTTTCGCCCCCTGATAACAAGGAAGAAGAGAGCGGTAACGTCTCGCGATGGAACGACGGAACGGAAGTTCAGAGGACTCGCTCGATCGACGTGTCGACGACGTCGAAATAAAGAGAGAGACGCGTCCTTCCTTCCCTCGTGATCCTTCCACTTTTTCCTCTCTCTCTCTCTCTCTCTCTCTCTCTCTCTCTCTCCCCCTCTATATACCTGGTGTGTTTCGTAACCACGTCTTATCTTCGTTATTCCTGCCCGACTCTCCTTCTTGCTCCTCACTGTCTCAACGTCTCCGTCCTCGGTAACTTCTTTTTCCCGAGAGCCATCCTCCTCGCTCGTTAGCCGCCCTTTCATCTTCTCCGCGAACGCTGCCTCTTTCGCCATATGTGTTTCTTTTTATTTTTATTTCTCTCTCTCTCCTTTTTTTTTTTTACATGTATAACTATTCAAGCAAATGCCTCTAGCGCGTACTCTCTTTTAGCATGTAAAATAATATATATTTATATCTCTCGTATTTGAAGTCTAAGTTTATCGTACTCTACCACGGACACTGCCCATATCCAATATGGCACATTTTACGTATTGTATATTAATATAAATGATCTTAGCCTGGTAATCGTGTGACGCCAAATATTTAAATGAATAGGTATTTTGCTACGTAGCTAATAAAATTCTATTTTCAAACTTCACTGGCTCATTCGTACTCGTCTACATCTCCGATCCTGAAATAGTGAGTAAGCGAGCGCATAATAGTACGTAATATGCGAGTGCATATCCGAGATCACGTTGGAACGATCCTCCGAGTCGTTCGATTTTTCCCGTCTCCGTTGAGTGTCCCCTTCTCTCCTTTTTGCGAATATAACGCGCAGGCATACAAGAGAGGAAGAATGTAATTAACTTAATTATATGAAATTATACTTTTTACACACGCTAACTGTAACTCCTGTGTCTGTATAATTGTGTAATGCTGAGGAGACTTTTACGTCTCGGTTGATATTTGTTTTTTCTACTGGGCGAAAAAGATTGTATAAAATATTTTTAACTGGACGAAATACTAGAGAACATTATAACGCAAATGTGAATATAATAGTTCGAATGAGAAATAAAAAAATACGTTGTGATACAAGGACAAAGGTTTGGATATTACTCTGTATTCATGCTGCCTGCGGTCGGCTTTTAGTCGACGGAATAATCAAAATTTCTTTCGCGTTCGTTATTTTATCGAATTTTCAATACTTCACGACGTACAACGCCGCGTTCGCTCCGCTATTTACAAAAAATACACCGTGACCGGTGACACTGTTATTTTTAAATGCACGAGTTATCGATGAAGGTTCAATTCTTAACGAGGTGTACCGGACGATGTTGATGCCGCAATTGCAGAATGTACCGCACTAATGCCTCATTCGTACATTACGCGCGAGGACTCTCGCGCAGCAGAGAAAGATACGTGTCGAGGTCCCCCCCGGTTTAATCTCACGTTCTTTTTATTTGTTTCACGTGACTGACATGCTTCTCGAGAAGGGAAAACCTGGTAAACATTTTGGTCCATTTTGCGCGCAGGCAGGTGTTACGAGAATTACCGGATAAATTCAAGCTCGTTCATGTTAACGCGCTCTGTTTCAGAACGCTCGCACTGGGATCGGGAAAAAAAGAAGGGATAAGTCTTGGCATGCGGAATGCACAAACTCGCACACTCGCGCAACGTAAGCTCGTGACAACGTGTTTGTTGTAAATTATTAACACTTAATCCGTAGCCAGTAGCTGAAGCGATACCGTCGATCGTATCGCGAGGAAGAGCGATTTTTTTCTCGAGGTGTGTCCTCGAGATTTTGCAGGGCACTGCCAGAAATTTCGCGCGTCTCGGCGTCGCCGATAAAAGCCCTGCGACGGAAAATACAGAATTTATTTCAAATTGATTTTCGCGCGTGCAATGTACACCCGCGGCGGTGCATAATTTTCTGCAAGAATTCTCCGGATTACAGGTTCATATTGATCCGTTAATTTCATACGCGTTTGCGTTAGTTCGCGAATGGGTAAAAGGGTCGACCG
This sequence comes from Harpegnathos saltator, assembly GCF_003227715.2. NCBI lineage: Eukaryota > Metazoa > Arthropoda > Insecta > Hymenoptera > Formicidae > Harpegnathos > Harpegnathos saltator. Next base: position 693,852 of record NW_020229987.1, read on the forward strand.
AGCGTGTATCGATTACTGTTATAAATGCCTTTTGCACCACACACACACACACACACACACACACACACACACGATCTAATTGAAACACGCGGCGGAAGAAAGTGTGCTTTAACGGCACTATTCGTAGCAAACATTTTCCCGGGGTCCTTTACTCCTGATATATAATTACTTCAAGACTTTAATTGAATCCCAGAAGCGTTTCACACGGAGCGACCGTTTTATCGCTGAGAGAATGAAAGAGAAATTTATTCTCTCTAATCACTACGCTGGAGTGGAGTTTATTTTGCTCGTGCGGCAACGGCCGACGCCGCGTATATTCTTTTCTATTTCTCCCTTTCTTATCGTACTTATTAAGTACTATAGAGCGATAATCGCCGTGAAAATTCGTCGGCACGAAGATGCGAGGCGCGTGCGTATGCATACAGGGTGGCTCGCGGAAGGCGCGTCTCGATAATAACGGCCGCCTTTCGCCGATATTCAGCCGTCGGAAATTAAATTCAAACAATGTTAAATACTTTCATAATCGGTATTTTTTAAACTCTTTCTTTTCTAATTGGGAGTGTGAATTCGAGAGATTCCGTCGAGTTCCCCCCCCGGCCGGTGTGAAATTAATTTTTAATCAATACCAAATCCGTAAACTTGGTGTATTAATGGGATTCTCTGTTTCAAAAGTCTGTCGTGCGAAGAGATTTTTGCGGTGAAACTTTCGACATAAAATTTGCCTTAAAAGATCTGTGGAAAAAAAAAACCTCGAAGTTCCACCGAGCCAACCTGTACGCATCGTCGCCGTCGGGTAGACGTCGTCACACGCGAGGCGACGCTGTTCTCTCGTGCCACACGCGAGCGAAATCATCAACGCGATTTTCGCGGCGATTTCACGCGTACGCTCAAACGTCGTCTCGTTATGGCAATCTGTTGTTTGCGAGAAGAAAAATCGTTAGCGCGCGCGCGCGCGCGCGCGAAAGTCGCGAGATACTTTAAAGTTTCGCTGTCTTCCCGGTCGGGAAAGTTCCGGCGCACACGGAAGTCGCCGCAAGAAATTGATCAAGATCAATGTCACTCAAAGGCCTTCAGCTTAGCCTTTAATTGGTCCGCGAAAAGGCATTTCAAGGGTCCTTTGGAAGTTTCTAACTCGGGAAACATCGTCCCGAGCTGCGTAATCCTGCCTGTTACTCCGGCATGAATGTGATCGAGGGGCAATTTGCCCGCTGGAAAACGGAGGGTTGATCAGAAAATCTTCGGCATACGGCGACGGAAGAAGGCGCGAGCGAGGGTGAACGCGAAGTGTCGCGCGCGCGTTTCCTTCCCAGCGGCCGAGATCGTCGCTCGATTCATTAGCATATGTTTTCTTTTCGCGCGCGAACAACGCCGCCGCCTCTCACTCCCGCGTGTCTGTTACAGACACGAGTTCGTTCGATCAAGTATGAACGAACGGCCTCATCGTTGAATGGCGCCACGGGGACTGAATCGAAGCGCGGTGCACAATGCTGCGCGCCCGTAATGCACGCGCGGCCGGTATTCTTTCGCGGCAGAGTTTCCGTCGAGATACTGCGACATTTCCTCGCGCATATATCAACCCGAGCCCCGGACGGTGTTTTGAATGTTCCAAAATACGATACGCGACACGCGAAAGCGCCGTGCAGCCGCGGAGTGCTCGAATTTATTCGCAAAATGGATGACTTTCGACACGCCACCCTTATGCCGATATTGTTTATTTGCATGGGGTTTTATATATCTACTGTAAATAAATAAATAAATAAATAAATAAATAAATGAATGCACACATATATACCTATTTGCTTTTAAAAATGTACACAACGCAATAATAGTTGTATTATGTGGACTTTTCGCTCTCGCGATTTTGCAATCAGTTTTCAAGTCAAAGAGAAGTTTGCACGCGCGATATCGCGCGAGCTTGATACCGCAGAATTTACTTCGCTGATCAGTCGAATCCGCCCCACCGATTAACATAAACAATTAACATAAAGTCGTGGCGGCGCTGATCCACTTATAAAATGAAAAAAGAGAAGAAAAAAATTGCGCACGACCGGACGTGCAAGTGCGACGTAGATTTCCTTGTTTTCTTGTTTTTTTTTTTCAGTGATACACTTAACCTCGTCCCGTTCACTGTTCGAAGCACTGTTGCAACCTTGTTTTGCTACCCATTCCACCCGCTGGAAAGAAATCGAGCGACGCGTAGCTGGGATTTGTAACAACGATGTTAATTTCCCGTCGTTTAATGCGCGCAATCTGCTGCATATTTACAGCTGAATCGACACCGTCGATGTATCGACGTGCGCGCGTACAGCACGTACCCGAAATCATTTTATATCCGCGCGAAGATAAAATGGTGTTCGATTGTGCGTAAAAGCGTCGACGGAGATGACACCTCGGAACACACGAGCGCTCCGCTCAAATACGCACGAAAGTGGCGATTTCCTCGCGGCGTGTGTTCGTGCTTTTTTGTTCTTTTTCTTTTTCACACAAATTCAAATTGATACGAGATTATCGAGTCGCCGAATCGGCGTTGATACATGTGTGTATACGCGCGCGAGCGAATGTTACGTGAACATCGTCATTATTATTCATTCGTTCGGCGCGGAACGGCGCGTGCTACGTTCGCGGAATGTAAGCTTTGGCTTATACGCGAGCGCGGTCGTACGCTCCGAATAAGCGTATTATCACTAATCATACCTGGTCTCGCGCAGGGCGCTTTCAAATTCGCGCCGTGACACACCGTCTTCGCGTATAATGACACGTGCGGCAACTCCCTCCCTCCCCCCCCCCGTTCTCGTCATTAGTCTGTGTCGTTGTACTTCGCACGAGGTGGGATCAGTTTTGCGAACGTGCGCGCGTCTCAGCAAGATTCCACTGTATAATTAACAACGAGGGGATCGGCACAGATCAGGCGAAAGCGCGGCCGACAGTCGATATCGTTCTCTCTCAAAGATCTCAAAGTGACTCGTCGAGTTTGGGATCAAAGGTGATAACAAAGTGCCGTGGGCACGCGCTTATGTTTCGGCCGTCAAGTAAATTACCGACTGAAAAGCTCGTAGACGGTGAAGACGCAGCGCCGAAACAGCGCCAAAATGACGTCAAAATGTTACGACGCTTGAAAAGTCGTACGAGGGACGTGGCTTTGTAACGAGTCGAGTTGCAGAGCTCGCGAACAAGCGCTGAATAATTTCGCCGACAAGAGCCGGCACACGTCAGTTTATTCAACAATGATCCGCGCTGGCGCAGGAGGAGAACCACTTTCGGCGGAAGCGCCGAGCGCCGCCCAGCGAGTCCTTTTGGGGTCAACGCGTTTAGCATAGAGAGCGGAGACGAGCCTCCGAAGAAGAGCCAACTGCGTTTCAAGAAATTAAAATCACGGGATAAATGAATATTTAGGCGGCTGGCTCTTACGAAAGATCGAAAGGGAACGGTGATGATGCCGTGCATCTCACCTCTCTTAACGTTCGTCCCGATAATGAGAGACGTTCAAGCTGATTCGAGCCGGGACGATGAACCTTGAAACGCACGGATTTTACAATAACCTCGCACGCTTCTACGCACGAGTCTGCCGTCTCTAAATTGCGTTTCTACGAGCTTTTCACCGTTAACAATGTACTCGATATATATACCGGGTGTTTCAGACCACCCGGGTCACTCGATTTTTTCGTTAACGCGACATCGTAGAGAAAAATATATTTCTGACAAAAGTTGTAGGGCTTCAGAGGATTCTATCTACTGACGCTATGAATTTGACCTTGGGATAACCTTGAAAAGTCCAGTCAAGATCAACATAAAAATCTTAAATGGATACCCCAATTTTTTATTACATCATCTTTTTCTAGCAATTAATTTGAACAACTTTTGTCTGAAACATTTTTTTTTTACCTAATACTTTTTGAGATTATTTAAGGAAAACTTGATAACTTTTTCAATATTTAACTCACGATATCTCGCTAACTCTTTGTCATCGGAAGAAAAAATGGTACTATATTTTTTTGCTCTATTTAGTCTCAAGAACATATCTTTACAGTAGCGCCCTGACTTTTGTTAACTTGCTGATTTTTGGAAATTTCAAAATCATCGAATTAATCAAATTCAGGGCGCTGATAAAAAATTCGGGGGGTTACCGTTTAAGATTTTTACGTTGATCTTGACTGGATTTTTTAAGGTTGTTCCAAAGTTAAATTCATAGCGTCGGTAAATAGATCCTCTGAAGCCCTACAACTTTTGTCTGAAATATTTTTCTCTACAATGTCGCGTTAACGAAAAAATCGGGTGACCCGTCTGGGTGGTCTGAAACACCCGGTATACCGCTGCGAACGCGTACAGTCGCAGTAGTTGAATACTGAATTATTGACACGAGTCTACGAAACTAGACGCGATATCGTCGCGAATGCGAATGAATTTCCATGGGTCGTTTGAGAAGAAAAGTCGAGGATCATTTGGACGACGAAAAGGGTTAACGCTCGACTGCAAAGTCTCAGCCGCATCTGGGGATCTTCGCGGGAGTGCCGTCAGCCGTTTGTAGCTGACGGTTTCATTCGCCTCGTCAGAAATGTTTCGTATTCAAGTATTCAGAAGAATATCGAGTAAAGGATTATTATTAATGCAAGACACCGAGAATTCGGGATTTGCGTGTGACTTCAACGTGGCGGTGTTAGCCGAGAGAGAGAGAGAGAGAGAAAGAGAGAGAACGGAGCGGCGGACCTCCATAGATTCAAAAGCAGGTAGTTTATCCTGTTATCGTTACACCCGTCTGCATATGTTGAATCTCTCGGCGGTTTTATCGTACGACGGAGAGCGCATTTAGCCGAACTGAATTTGATACCGCGGAGGGCGGCCGAAATAATCAGTACGGCCGGTAAGTACTTTTTCATTGGCTGTAAAGCCCGTGGTTGAAAGTTTACGAGTTTACGGGTCCGTTAAGTTTGCAGGTTGTAATTAAAAGTTCGCAAGCTCAATTAATATTGGCGACAGAGGAGACACGGGAGATACATTAAATTCTGATTAGCGATCGCCGATCAATTTCCCCGTCTCTTTTTCGTCGTAAATCATCCTTCTGAACATTCATGAGCTCTACTCCGCTCCGGCTCAATTTCCGCTGTTAATTGCGTAACGAAGTTCAACTGCGGATTGCAATTTTCAATTAGCGAGCGCTCTCGAAATTTTTATATTATTTTCCCGGAAGATAGCCTGCCCCCTTCCCCTTTCAGCCTCGTTGAAATAGCGCAATGATCGTCGCTCTCATATTCGATCGCGAGAGCTAGTCGGAGCGATATTTGCCAAAGCGATAATTCGTGAAAATTTATCGAGAGAGAGAGAGAGAGAGAGAGAGAGAGAGAGCAAAGCCGCGTGACAATGATCGCCGGAGCAAAGCTCTATTGAACTATAATCTATTTAAACGCGCCGCACGAAATTGTATCACGAAAATGGTGCCAATTTATGGACGCTATATGGCCGTAGCGGATATGTCAAACTGCGAGTCTTAACAAGTAAAAATGGCACAATACGGTAGAGATAACTGGACGAATAGACGTTTCGACGATTCCGAGCCAACCGAAAGTTCTACATTAAAAGGACCGACGCAAGAATCATTGTTCTGCTCGAGAGTGACGTTTATTCGCACGTTATTATTATTTCAATAATTATAATGACCGTCATACTTCATTAGGCGTGGAGAATTTTACACATATGTACGTGTCTCTTTTTTTCTCTTTCTCTCTCTCTCTCTCTCTCTCCGTATTACTTTACGTCTCTCGCCATCTCATTTCCGAGCGCGGTGATACTCTTACATTATGCTTGAGTAATACCGTCGCCGTGTCGCCGTTACTTTCCGTTCAAGATTCTTATTAGTGAGGAAAAGTCCCCGATGCGTATCTTTGTATCAACCGATAGACGTCGTAAGAAAGTTTATGAGGAGGGAACCTCAAAGAGCGCAGCGCCAAGAGGGGAAAAGAAGGAGCGAAGGAAGAGAGAGAGAGAGAGAGAGAGAGAGAGAGAGAGAGAGAGGGAGAGAGAGAGGGAGAGAGAGAGAGAGGGAGGGAGGGAGGGAGAGAGAGAGAGAGAGAGAGAAGTCCGTCGTAAAGGAATCCTACCGAGACCAGAGTGTTTAGCATAGCAAGAAGTCGAGCCTCCAACGAGCGCGGCCTTGGTTTGGCACACATGGCGTATCCCGTAAAATAGATTCGCGATACGCAAAATTCCATCTTGGCCCAGTCTCTCTCCGACACCTTGACAAAATTCGACGGAGAACATCGCGGAACCGGAGCCGCAACATTCCTCTCGAAATCCATTTCGTGAACCGAGAGAAGAGCAAGGAGGACGGGGTTAGCGGGGCGGGGGCTAGGCAAGCCTCGTTAAAGAGTCTTCGTCGCGCTTTAATTTAGTACCACCCAATAATTTTTCCTTTCCTTATCGCCTCTCTCGTTGAATCCGTGGGCGAGAGAGGGACGAGAGAGCGCTCATGATATTCCCGCCCTTGGTAGATTTTGACGTCCTGAATAGCTTTATCGTTGCAGCTTAGCTGCAACGCAATCTCCCGAGTGCGATGTAGCACGCGGGAACTGTAAAATGTCTTTCTTTGCTGGTCTTAGCTAATTCTCGGCGGCGGTGTGTAAAGTGCGAGCGCGCGCGCGCGCGCCAAGTGCACGGAGATTTTTCAATTCACGAGAACATTGTTTCAAACTCGAGGCGGGTATTTCCCTAAATTAGACGCGTAAGACGCGAGGCTCGTCGATCGTCCGAATGGTGTGCATAAAATGCACCGCGCTCAAGCCAGGTTTGCGCTTTTTGTCGCTTGCGTTTTTTCGTTGCGCAGGTTCGGACAGTCGATCCCGTTGGAGGAAAGATCGTGGATGAATGTGTCGGGTCATCGAATCGAACGAGCATTAAAGTCCCGGCTTAACGTTAATCGCGAACAACGGCACGTCCTGTATTTTTAGAAATTGCATTTTCGGCTGTCGATATTTACGACACCCTTAAGATGTCAGAACGACACCTCAGTGTGTCTTTGCAGGTCGTCTGCATGCTGGCTTCTTTCTCCGGTGACGCGCGACTCCGGCAAAACGAGAAAGCGCTTGGACAATGCCCGAAATTTATTTCAGACTTATCCTCTATCGCGAACGATTTGCATGCACCCGCGTATTTTTCTATGCCGACCAGGTGTCACTTTATACCCTACAAATCAACCATTATTGCTACTTCGTCCGATGGTGTCGTCTGATGGTCTACGATTTTTTAACGTCTGCTAAATAATCTCGATTTACTGGCCACGTAAGAACAACCATATATCGCAAGGAATCGCATCTTCCTCCTGAATATCCGACGATTTGCGTGCGATACGTAGGAGACTTCGCCGAGCACACGGCGCGTAAACACTTCTATTAAAGATCCCGCGATTTACGAGCAAATGTCGCAAAGCGGCTCGGAGATTGCGACAGAAAAGTTGAGCGGACACCCTGTCTGTGCGTTCTTGAAGTTAAAAAATCGCTTCTTTTTTCGCCGACATTTTGCAACGTAGAAAAATATCCATTGTCGTCACGCATAATCGGAGACCTTGCGCCAACTTGGTCGTCCGCAAAACTCGCCTCCTCGACAACTCTGCGGCCGGTCTCCGCGTGCGTTTTAATTGTTCACACGGACATTTATAATACATTTTCAACGGGCATACGGAGCGTCGCAGAGTCTGCATCTCGCCATTTTCATGGTAAATCTTCCAATAATTCTCAAGTCAGTTTTCCCGCGAAAGGGGATATTATTTGTCGCAACTTGTTAATATTCGACGCTAAACGCCTCGGCGATTAAACTTTGAATTTGGTTTTTGAGGGAGCGGCAAAGTTCGCGGAAATTTTTGCCGGTAATTATTAATCGCTGAATCGCACCTGAGAGTTTCTCGCTCGCGAAAAACTCGGCTCCAGCGCGGTGAAAGGGTCTTTCCTTAAAGTTAACGTCGGACGTTCCGCAACACCTTATATAGGGTGTAAGTATTAAACCAAATCTGTCGCACGATTTTCTCGCACGACTTCCTCGCTTCTCGCTTGATAGTCATGTTAAAAATCCGTTCCGTTTTTATCACTTTTATCAATACGCGGAGCCGTTCCGCTCGTTTGTTTCGACGTATCGAAAGTATAATACATAATTAGCCTCGCATATTTTTTGTGCTTTGATTATACAATATAAACGTTGGCATCAAAATACTATTAGAGCTGAAGCACTCGAACAATTCTTATCGTAGATTTATTCTATATTAATAAACGTCGCAGGTTTTAACTATATCTGTGTGCTTTACTTTTTCACACAGCCAAAGATGTCTATTTCGAAAACGTCGAAACAAGCGCGACGGCATCATGCCGTCGATGGACAGCAAAATATCGCACACGATATCTTGTCGATATCGACATTCCGAGCAATTTTCAAATTAATCATCCGCTCGCAGCTGTGTCACACGTCAAGACATACGACATAATCGTTAATATCGCGGATTTAACGGGAAGTATTGATTGTCTTTGTATAAATCTGTCCGCTAATACTCCGCATTCATTCCGATTTGGAGGCTTCATTTAATTCACACGCGCTGCCGTTATTTTACGGATTTACGATTTACGGATTTGCCCTTATATTTGCATTTTCCGATCGCTACATCCGGCATTCATTAAATTCACGTCCACCTGCGCAATTAATATCACATGATCAATTCGCGAAAACATTATACGCGTAATTATCGTCGTCAAATCGCATCCCCACTGCGTCTAACGCGATAACTCCAGCGATGGTGGAAATCACGCATCATATCGTATATCGTATGCGTGCAAACTTCGAACGATGAAACGCGAATCTGAAAGATTGGTTACTTTTGTAAACTTTTTCTCTTCCTTGTACATGCCCGCCACTTTGATCTTTCTGCTGTTAATCATGCGAAAACCTGATTGGACCTTTCACACCTCATAGAGCGGAGTTGTCGCGAAGGGTGTCGCAATGTCGGACGCGCGTCGGTCCTTTAATGCACTCGCCGAAATAATGCACAACAATAAAAGGCACGGAAACGTATCAACTACAATTGTGATTCAACGAGCTCTACATGGACAGTAACTGCAGTCGTTATTCGACTGCAGCAGATGTTGCGTGGACGAGTGTAAAAAAAAGAAAAAAAACAGGGGTTATATTCGCGTACACGGGGAAAAAGTTAATAATATAACTGTAACAGAGAGAGAGAGAGAGAGAGAGAGAGAGAGAGAGAGAGAGAGAGAGAGAGAGAGAGAGAGAGGGGGGGGGAGGCCGCAGAGATACAGTACAAAAATATCGAAAAATTCTGATAAAATTCAACTCTGCTTTTTCGCGTCGCGCTTCCGCGATCGATTTTTCCGCCGGCTTTGATTTTTCGCCGACGGCGAATTCCTTCCTTGAAAACACCCCTGAAGTCCCGTTCATCCCCGATGTTCAGGGACTTGCGGTGGCTGGCACGACGGTTGGAGCGTCGCGTGTCAAATTCAATTAACGAGCAAACGTACGCTCGTGACGTCGACGGCGTTGTCGTCGTTGTCGCCGTTGGACCGAAACGGCACTCGCGAATAACCCGCGACTGTAACTCGTAGAGCGAGTAAACAGTTACAAGGTATAATTGCATAAACATTAGCGAGTTGCAACAAAATAGAACCACCGTAGTTAAGGTTCTACATTCTAAACTCGCCGGGAGACCGAGACGGGTAAACGACGAGAGGGTAGAGAGGGAGGAAAGAGACGGGAGAGAATTCTGTTTACAGGCACGGAACGACGAACGAAGTCGTTCCTGGCACTCAATGTTCTCTCTCTCTCTCTCTCTCTCTCTCTCTCTCTCTCTCTCTCTCTCTCTCTCTCTCTCTCTCTCTCTCTCTCTCTCTCACTACGTAAGGTAAGCAGGGATTCTGTTTAATTAATTATGAAAGAAGGTGTGGCGCCGAACAGACCAATCCGACCGGTTCGTTCGTCCTCGAGCCTCCGTCGAGCGTTTCGATTATTAGCGCGCTGCCGCGATCGGGCCTCAGTGACAGAGCACCACCAGCCGTGCGAGGACCGTTTACGTCGAGAAATCGGTCGTGAGCACCCAGTATACCCCAGTTCAAGTCGCACCTGCGAGCCGAGGGATCCGCACGTGTCCTTGCGAGAACACTCGAAGCGAGAAGAGACCGGCGGCTCTAGTTGACCGCGCAGAGATCACCGTCCAACATCAGCAGCCGAAGCTTCCGAGGGGCGCAGACACGACACGCGACACGACCGAGCGAGAGATGTCCTTGCCCGTGAGTTTCCGTGAACGATGGAGCGTCCGCGCATCCGACATCGCCAGGCGAACGCACAATCCCATAAGGTCGATCGTGGAGAACATCGTCGTCGAGCCGAACCCCAACAAGCCGATGATCGCGTTGTCCATCGGTGAGTCCGCGCAAGGGTATCTCGCCGCGGGAGAGCGCCCGCTGCTCCTTGCCACGAGCCGATCCTTACGCTCGATTGTTCATTTGCATACTAGTAGGCTCGACTTGAATATCATTGACTCCTAAGCAGTACGACGACGACGACGGTCCGGCGGTATCTAATCTTTCCAGATGCTTGACACTTTTCGAGACAAGCTCGGAAATTTCACTCAAGTGAAGCACATTCCGCGGTTCCTTTTGCTTCTCGCTCAATGCTGCAAAACGTGTCAAACGCGCTTCGTATGATTTTTATCTAACATTACCACTCGAGGACCTATCCTCCTTTTTGGATTTAAGAGCACGCGCGTCGTGTCCATCGAACGCCTCAGGAGATCCAATCGCTGGGGTAATTAAGCTGCGTCGCTCGTAAAAGAATCCAAAGTTTCGGGCGCGGAGATAAAACTATGAGATAAAAGTGTGGACTCGCGCTAGGAAACCGACACAGGCCTGATACTTTTACCCGACTAGAAATTTATCCCATAGCCCTGATCAGGTTAACCTCATTTGGACATCAGGTCCCAATAAGATAATACTATCGGGTCCTAGTAAGTCATGTAACGCAGCGTGGATATCAGGACCTTGGTAAGGATTCATAGTCAGGTCCTTATTGAGTTACCTTATGGAATCCTTATTACGGTTTTTTTTTTTTCAAATTATGGCTCCTGATTACTCGCCACGGCTATATTGGATGTTGACATTAGAAATAAGAAATGACACGCTGAAAGTTCTTTCATGTCACTTCCAAATAAAAAGATATTTGCATGAAATAATATTTTAGATCGCTTGAGCATACTTGTAAAATGTTTCGGGAAAGAAACATAAAATAAATATCATAAGATCATAAAGTATCACAAGGTGACAAGACACAAAGTAGTGTTAAAGAGAAAAGTTGCATGTCACGTTAATTTTACAACTATTTATTGACTGCTAAAAACAGGAGAGTTTCTATAGCATTTTACAAATATATTCAAGTGATCCGAAGTGTTCTTTCAATGCAAACATCTTTATATTTGGCATAATGACACCCAAAAATTGTTTTGTTAAAACTTGATAATGCAAATCATATTAGGTACAATGAATAAGATCCCGACAAGGACTTGATAAACTGAACCATATTATATCATACACTAGATTGGTACATTAAGATCCTAATGTTGACCCAATCATTATAACCTTATAAAGGTCTTCCTTACTCACTTGTCGTTAGAACATTATAAGGACTGACTCACTTAGGATTACCTTTCATTCACCCTATTAGATCCTTGTCAATGTCAGATGAACCTGATCAAAATTTCTAGTCGGATGGCAGAACGTGCCAAATCGCTCGCGTATCTGAGATACCTCGCTAAACCGCTCGATCCGATTATATCGCGTGACTTTTAAGAGAGCCCTCCTCCGGGAATGCGAGCGTTTATTCGCGCCGCAATATTCGAATCCTGGCAACGTTCAACGGGCTCTTCGGAATCTCATCGTTCTACGACGACGAGGAGGAATGAAAGACAGGGAAAGCGCGAGCGCAACGGTCTATCACGGCGGTGCAATCAAGCGGTTATTTAATTTTTCCCCCGCGCGCGCGGCAAAGGACAGGGCACGACCGACACGAACGATCGTTCTCCGGTTCGGGGGCGGGGGCTTATACGTCGCGCTTTATTGCAGAACCCACGCAGAGACATAAGAGCAACATGCAGGCCCGAGAGCGAGATTGCGCGACGTGGCTCGTGCACCTTTGGCCGCGCTAATGCATGAAACGATACGGTAATTAAAGGACTCGCTCGCGCCGCGAGCGGAGACTCGCGTCTTCCGCAGCGCGCTTTTTTCCCGTCGACGCGCTGCGCTCCGTCGCAGAGGAGGAGAGAGAGAGAGAGAGAGAGAGAGAGAGAGAGAGAGAGAGCGATCGCAGAACTCGCTGAAAAATAATAAAAGGCCGCTTCGAGCGTGTCCGGTCGCGCAGGAAGATTCGCAGGACGAAATGATTAGTTCCGTTCGCTCGTTTCGTGCCCGCGGCGTTTCACCTCGTGAAAAGCGTTACAGCCATATCACACTAGCGACTCGCGACTGCGATTGCGATTGCGACTTTTCCTCGACCAATCCAGGAAGCTGCGACTCGCGACTATCGTTTGGACGGCTGTCCATTTTTCGAGTCGCAGCCGCAGTCGCAACCAATCACAGAACTCCGTACAATCACGTGACCCGCTCTTCATAATCACATTTATTTAATAGTATGTAGAAGCCGGTGATCGTTAGAATAGGGTTATATCTAATGTTGTTTTATGTGTTACATATTTTTTTTTAAATGTCGAAACAATTTAATAAAGAGATAGACTATTATTCAGTAGATCTCGTAGAATGTAAACCTCTTCTCTGGGATTGTACGTGTGACAATATTTAGCCGCAGCCGCGATCGCCAATCGCAAGTGTGATTGGAAAACAAGAAATCGCAGTCGCAGTCGCAGCCGCGAGTCGCTGGTGTGACACGGTCTTTACGCGTATATGAAGCGGCCGTCGTTGCCGACAAAGGCTTTACCACCGCCGGCTTTGCGCGGTAAACGCGAGTAAATGCATACAAATTGCGAACTTTCGTTGTTCCCTATGAGCACGGTTAGATGCTCAATATGCATGATCTCCGAGCGGGCGTTGATTCGTGCGAAAAGTTTGACGGGTCGGCGAAAAATGGGAGACCGAATTATCCGGCGCGAGGAGAGAATAGACGCGCGCCAGAGAATACGAAAGCGCGCGGCATTTTGATTAGCTCTAGAACACTGCGGGAACCGGCTCGAAAATGTCGGGCCGAATTCGATCCCGTCCGTTCGCTACGAAAGAGAGAAAAGGAATGGAGGAAGCGAAAAGAGGAAACGAAAACGAGAAAAAGAGAAGAAAAAAATCGTAAAAACGTCCTCGCGCGCGCGCGAGATGTCCACATGATTTTTTCGTACGTGATTTTTGGGGCAATCGAGTGCAATTTTGTTATCATATACACACGGTGGTCCATCGTTGTCCCATCAAATTTCGCGATGACATTTTTTCGAATGTTCGCGGTTGCTTTTTTCTTTCGCCCGACGGAATTCGAACGGGAAATAATCGCACGTTAAAAGAGACATTGGGTTTTTCTTTCTTCGCCTCGGCGAGTATTAACGTTATGAATATTGAAAACATGAGGAAATATCGATGAACGTCGTTGTCACGAATCTTCCAGTTGCTTCCGTGCGAAAGCATCGGAACTTCATACACTCGGTTGCGGCCTTGGGAAAATATTGATACGCAAACACGTAAGTGTAACGTGGACAATATTTTGTTTAGCGATCCGTCGTGTTGCTAGAAGAAACAAGTTTCTCGCGAGAGGGTTTGCGGACAAGAGCTTGCCAGACGTTACGGCAATTCCAATACGCTTTGCTCGGTCAAATTTCTACGACGCTTTGCGCTTTGCGCTTTGCTCGATTTAAAGAAACGCCGCATAAATGCTTAACATTTTTCCAGCGATAAGCGATTTAACGCGCTGCAGCGATCGAAATGCAACGTCGTAAATAAAATGCTTCTGACTCTTTAAAGGAATTTTTAGAACGACATAAATGTTGTGCAAATAATTGCGTGCGATGTTGATTTAAAACGGCCCTTCAATTACGGAAAAATTGATTCATCAACATTATAATTGATAAATTATCGAAGGCAGGTGGATCACAAAACACGCTTTTCAATCGACGCTTTTGCGAAAATATTTTCTCGAAATTCGAAGGAGAGACGAAAGAGAGACCGCGAAACAAAAATTTGCCAGCCGAGAACTATTCGCGCACAAACCGAAGAGTAAAAAGGATTTTCGCCCTCCGATCGAACTTGATCGTATTTTGTTTTGTAATACCGTAAACTTTTTTAATTCTTCGCAAAGTTCTCAGGCTTGCCGCGCCGGGATGCGCGATTTTAGCTATTCGGCGCAGAGTTTATAAGCGGTGAAAAGTTAAAAGGCGGTGGTAGTGACGCGTGAGTCCCCTTAACATTTGCAGTGCGCGAGTGGCGCAAAATGCGGATGTGTCAGAATGTATCGGAAAAATGTCCGAAGCGCAGTCCTCAGCAAATTTTATAGCGGAATAGAATAGAACTGACGCACGAGCATGCTAATCTAAATATATTTCGATACAAATCCCATGCGAGTGTGCGCCAGCGGTTGCAAACATTTTCGAGGGCTTCCTTTTATCCTACACATACGCAATTCGAAGAAGATTACAGCGTGAAAAAAAAAATGGAATGTGGCTGCCTAGCGAGTTTTTCTTTTTTTTTTCCTTCGAAAATCGCCGCGCCGAAAAATAACTGCGATAGTCTCGCAGAGAGAGGGAGGGGGGGAAGGGGGGCTCGACTCTGCCCAAGATTACTCTTCTGGATTAGCATTTGCGCGTGTGTTGTATTCTATGAAAAATACAGCATTCTCTTCAAGGGCTTTTTCGACGATACGGAAGCCGAGGTTTTTTTCGGCGGGACATTTTCCCCGAGCCGGGGAACAGAGTATCCTCTGTGTGACGTATGCATACGTGGCGTGCCGCTTTCGGTGAAGTTTCGGGATATGGCCCTGTTCCAGAAATATTCCGAAACCGGTTTGAAGTTTCGTAACGCACTGACAACGACAGAAAATAAGAAATTCTACCGACGCTCCCCGAAAAACGAAAAGGGATAGAAAAAGGGACGCGAATCGTCAAAGCTCCCAACGGAAATTGCACCGTCACCGTTTAAAACGCGCAAGGCACACGTGCTCCTTCATTACGTCTTTATTACACGGTGGAATGGGCAGACATCCATATTTATCTCGCGCGCGTTATCGTATTTCGTAAAATATGAATTTAATAGGGCAGACACGCGGGGGAGACTTGGTCGGATATTAGCGTTGGACGTTGCGATGCGTGAACATTTTAATCAAGATTAAAATACGTTCGCTCGCGGCGGAAACGGACCCGGAACGAGAGCCGTCCGCTACTTTTCTCGGACGTGTTACGCTGTTACTGTCTCTCCGGAGAGTCATCGGGCCGCATACACTCTATTAAATAACCGGACGCAACAAACGAACGCGTGCACGAATCGATGGCAATCGATAGGAATGATAATTCGAAAATTTCCGACTCGACGCGCTGTCACGCATACGCAAATAGCGCGTTAAATAGTAACACGGCCAGAGCGCTCAAAGATCTCGGCCAGCGTGAGCGAGCGAACCGCTGATTGACACCAACTACAATGAAGAGATGTGAAACACAAATGGAAAATATGATTGCAACGACGTAGGCGGGCATAATCTTTCCCCGATTAACAGAGCGGCGAAGTTGCAATTACATACAACATAAATTTGCGCGGCGCGCTCACTGTGCTCGAATTTTATTTTGTCGCCGCGCTGTTGTACTCGGCGATAGAAATTTCGCAACAGCGGGATCGACTGTGTGGCGGTGTATATGTGTACATATGTACGTAGATATATATATATATATATATAGCCTCCGGGGGAAACAATTAATTAATTCCAATTATATCGAGAACACCCGTCGGTCGCGCGAGCGTTTCGTTACACTTTGACGACACGTCTGTAAACAGACGCGTTTCCTACTCCGGCGCGCGAGTTTGGATTCGGTAATCAATTACAACGAGACGTGGCGTACGTGTAATTAGGTGCTTACGCGAAATTGTGCTCGCGGTGCCGCGAGCATTCGACCGAAGAGGGGCCCGAGAGATTTGCGCAATCGGCGACTTACGTAATCTCGCGTGCGCGCACGAATCGCGCGACAAGCACGTTGCACGATGTTCCTCCCCCCTCACTTCCGCTCGCACTTCTTCTCAGAGCGCGGTTTTTCGCAGGTGATCCCACGACTTTCGGCAATCTCAAACCACCGAAGGAGGTGATCGAGGCGGTGCAGGAGAGCGTCGCCTCGCAATTGTACAACGGATATGCGCCGAGCACAGGTAATTGCCGAACCGCGCGCGCGCGCGCGCTTTCCTCTCTCCCGCGAGATCCCTTTAATTAGATCGCGATCTCTCTCCAAGTCCCGAGATCGCGCGGTAGGAATTTTAAGCCAAAGAGAGAGAGAGAGAGAGAGAGAGAGAGAGAGAGAGAGACAGACGACGGGGAGTGCATTTGTTGCCAGCTAACGTATAAATCACATTTCGCAGTATATCGTATTATATTACCAATTTTCCAAATGAGATATACGCGAGCAAATCGCTTAAATAATATACCGTAAATTATTTTAGCGTTTACTCATTACGACGCGCGTGACGTGCGCGCTTGTCTATTCTAACGATGAATCATTAACGAATATCGCAATAATATCGATTCAATTATTCACAAAGATATATCTGCTGCATATTGCGTGATGGAGAGCAAGAGAGAGAGAGAGGGGGGGGAGAGAGAAGAAGAGAGAAGAAGAGAGAGAGAGAGAGAGAGAGAGAGAGAGAGGGGGGGAGAGGGAGAGTGACGAGAGAGAGCATAGTAATTTAAACGACATGTGTAATTACACTCGCTCGGCTACGCGAGCGATTTTCTGTGATTTTCACTTATCTCCGTGTTCGCAGGTTATCAGAGGGCGCGAGAGGCCGTGGCGGAGTACAGCTCGAACGAGTTTGTGAAGGTCGATCCTAAGGTACGCGGAGATCGATGGACACGTGGTGCGCGGCCATGTCAAGTGTCGACGGTAGACACGCGTGTCGCGAGACGAATTTCGTGTCACTGACAGAGCCAGGCTAGCGCGAGATTTCTCTTGTCGTCCGAGTATCTTTGTGAGTTCCGGCACTTGATAAAAGAGTCCAGTCTCTCGTTCTCGCTCGACGAAAACACTGGCCTTTTTGTCAGGCGACGTTTCACACAAAGAGGCCAGGGGGACGGCTTTTTGTAAGAGGGCCGAATTTACAAAGATTCTCGGCAGCGCGGCGCGATCGCGGTGCTTTATTTACACGAACGAGCCGATCTCGTCGAAACGCTCTTGGAATATTAATCGGGCGTTTTTCGCCTCCTCCGAACGGGAGCGGTGAATTTTTTCGAATTCGCTGATCGGAGGCGAGAGGCGAGGCGAGGCGGTGGTACACAGTGCCTTGGAGACGATTCCCGCGAGACGAGGTCGCGCTTACGTACTCCGAATATACGGCCGTGCGCGATCTCAAGGATCGTATTAATTAACCCGCGGCACTGCGGGATTTCGCGAGATGTAAATGGAAGATTGTGTAATCGGTCGACGCGCGGACGCGATTAACGATACGTGCGCGCGCGATGTTACGTGCGGACGGGGGGGGGGGGCGGGGGGAATCAGTTTTCAATTTTGCAAACGATTTATCGAATTACCCGATTAAATATAAAATTACGCGACGCGCGCGCGCGCGCGCTATTCAGTCGATCGGGCGATCGACTAACCGAGTTGAGCTTAGAGCTCTTTCACGCTTGTACAACCGGCTCATAGCCCGCCGCGGGAATCCCTATCGCGGAAAGGAAGAGAGACATTTTTAATCGCGTGTACCTTCATCATGCACATTATTTATTGCGTACGTGCAGCCGCGCGTGAATCCATTGACGCCGGAAAATCGCCGAAAATCCCCGTAAAAGTCATCGCGCGCAGAACTCGCTTATACTTTCGTTCGATCCGGCTGAGAACGCTTTCTCTCAGTGCGAGAGAACGCACTTTGAGATCATCATATTTTCAAGTAAAACCCTGGAAAAATTGCTACGGGGAGCTATAAAGAGAGCAGAGTTATGCACGAGCGATTTCTTTCTCTGGTTCTTTTCTCGATACCGAAGGTGGCTTTGCATTTGTACGGTCGGCTTTCAGCGAGACGCGAATAAGGGCAGTAAGCACGGCGGGAACTTATTTTCTCTCTTTATCCCGCAGGACGTAATCCTGTGCAGCGGATGTTCCTGCGCACTTGACCTGTGTATCACGGCTTTAGCTCGAGAAGGCCAAAACATCCTGATTCCACGCCCCGGCTTCTCGATCTATCGAACGCTGGCGGAAGGTCTTGGTATTACGGTCAAATCGTACGATTTACGCGTGAGTATTTCCCACCCCCCCCCCCCTAACCCCGGGAAGAAGCGGAGAAGGGCGTTTCCACGCGAGGAGAACTTTTCTCCTCGGAAACACTTTCCTCTAAGTCTCAACTGCAGAGAGAAGGAGAGAGACAGAGGTCGCGGGACAAAAAAAAGTGCAGATCGCGAAGAGGGTCACAAATTTGTCCTATCGAGCATATAACGGTGGCAAAGATATAATATCCAGCGAGAAAACTCGACTGGCCTCGCCGTGACTCGCGGGATCGAGCGCGGGATGGCGCTTGAGAAGAGAAAGAAAAAAATAAAAGAGAAAAATCATCACAGAACGCCACTGTGCACTCCGTGTTAATGCTGTTTCCGCGATTGTGAAATTAATCGGCGCTTCATTCGCCCGTGAAAGCCGCGCGAGCGCGGGCGTGAACGACATAACGAATAACGCACCGAACTGCGCGGCTTCATATCGCCGCGATAACGCGTGAGATATTGATCGATATCGCGCGGCGCGACAGTGGCCGCTATTACGCCCCGTGATAATCGCGGCCGCGAAAGAAGTAGCGGCGTTACGCGCGCGCGCGCGCGCGCGCGCACTACCGTGTTGCATCGTCATTAATAAGAAATGTGCATATAACATCGCGCGCCGCAGCGCGCCGTATTTCTTGAGTTACGCGTTATTACTGAACGCACTTCTAAAGCGTCGTCCACCGGCCGCTTAGAGCGCGCGGCCGCGCGGCTTTGTATGCAAAAATATACCATTCCGTTTTTAGTATCTGGAAATTTATTAACCACCCGGGGCGCGAGATGCATTCATTTACGAAAAACAATGACGACGCATAATATCACCCGTTTATTTCGCGCGTCACGGGGGGAAGTGGCGGGAGAAACGAGGCCGGACGGAATCTTTTATCGCGGCCGCGCGTTAATTGCACGCATTCTATTAGATGTGTCGGAAATTACCGTCGTTTCTCACGTTACAAATTGCGGCTTGTAATAATGATTAAACGGCAAGTTTCTCGCTTGACCTTCCTGCCCGGCGCGCGCGTGTCGTCGCGGGAGACTGATAATTATTTTTCACGCGCATTTGCAGCCGCGAGATGTAAACAGATTGATCCGCGAGCGCGGACTTGAATTCATTCGACGCCGTTGAATGAATGAAAGAGAGAGAGAGAGAGAGAGAGAGAGAGAGGGAGAGAGGGAGAGAGAGAGGAATTCCGCCGCGCGGAATTTTCGCGCTTCTCCATTTATCGCGCGTGCGATAATCGCGGAAACACTCGGATTCGGCTCGTGCCGAAGCACCTCGCGACTAAAAAGTTCGAGGAATTTGCACTTTGTTGCGCGCGACGCGGTTCCCCCGGCTCGTCGAAGCATTTAACTTTCACCGTTGCGCAATTTCGCGACTTGATTCCAGCGACTTCGGCGACTTCTTTCCGCGCTATCGCGACTCGCGCGGGCTTTTCAAGTCTCTCACAAGCGAGGTGTCTTTGTGCGACGAGTCTCTCTCTCTCTCTCTCTCTCTCTCTCTCTCTCTCTCTCTCTCTCTCTCTCCGCGCATCTCGGACATTCGCGCGTCAGAGCGCGGAGTCTGCTGCGCGCCAATCGGAGCGTCCAACGTTACCGCGCCTTTTAAGCCAGTGACCTTAAATGACGTGAAATCATATTTAAATCGCGCCCGTCGTCTATTTACACGATGAATCAGTGTGCTCGCTCGGAGATCCTCAAACGTCGGAGCGAAGTGCTAATGAGGCAGTTTCCACTCTTTTCAGCTTCGCCTGGCGCGCGGCGAAGTTTTAACGTTTCCCGCTTCCCACTCTTTTCGCTCTTTTCCCACTCGTCCGCTCGTCGCCAAGTATTTCACCTCGCCGAAGTAATTACAACCGCACAGTCGTGACTTTAATCGTCTGCAAAGCGGAATGCGCAAGAAATTCGTGCGCTGCCGCGCGGCATCATAGCGCGGCTGCCCGCGATGCGCGAACGCGCCGTTGTGTGTGAATAAAACTTGCGCGGTCTTATCATGTCGGAGGTAGCGCGCGTGCGCGTGTTTCCAGCGTTTCCGTGCGTCCGCCGCGCAGTTTCGTATCCACTGGAAAACGTTTCTCTAAAAACACACTGGTTCCACTCGAGGCTTCGCGCGAAAGAAACACGTTGGCCGAAATGATTTCCGCGGGATGGATCGGTTCAATCTGCCGGCACCGCAGTCCGATAGCCTCGGAAAACACAGCCGGGAGAAAGTTTTAAACATCGCGATATGCTCCCAACTGTTCGGCGGAGCTTTAATTCCGGCAGAGACGAGCTTCTGCACGAACGCGTCCGGTGCTCATACGTGCCCGGTGAATTGCGGGAATAACGCGCGCGCGCGCGCGCGAGCGGGGTTATTACAAAAATTATATCATTAAAATCGCGGATCGTGCAGCCGCTGAAAAGAGTCATGGCGAAATTGTGAAATTTTGCGAGAAACGCCCGTAAACATGTTCGCGCATTAATTACCGGCATAACGCGATTATCGCGAGAGCTTGCGAGCAGTACGGTGTGATTTTATTGTGACTCAATTTAGTCTCCCCTCTCTCTCTCTCTCTCTCTCTCGCACATGCATGTTGAAACCTGTGCGCGTTCCTCCGTCGCGGATTCTTCGACGAATTTGCAATCGTTTTTTCCGCCGTGACGCGACATGCTGCTTTTTCGCAGCTTTATAAAATTCGAATACCCTCGCAAATCTTTCGGGGCGAATCTCGTTAGAATACGGTTTGTAGGAGCGTTTCGTCGCAAAATCGTCGGAATCCACGCCGCCTGCCGCTGAAGCTTAATTCGCGAGCGTGCCGAAATCGTCACAAGGCGGAAAGGAAGGGGCGCGGTTTCCACCCACCCTATAATATATAACGCACAGAGCACAAGAGGGTGTGAGGCAGAGTGAGGCTGCGATGTGTGAACGTATGCGCGAGCAGAGAGAGAGAGAGAGAGAGAGAGAGAGAGAGAGAGAGAGAAGGAAGGAGACCTCTCCTCACGAGTGCATCCTATTAATATTAATCGTTCGTTTCCAGCCGGAGCTCGGTTGGGAGATCGATCTGGATGACCTGGAGGCACAAATCGACGAGTCGACGGCGGCGATTGTTATAAACAATCCCTCGAACCCGTGCGGCTCCGTGTTCAGCCGCGACCATATACTTGACATTCTCGACATCGCCGCTCGTTACTACGTACCCATTATAGCCGATGAGATTTACGAGCACATGGTACGTGCCCGAATATTACGCTCTCCCCACCCTGGCTACCCCCCCCCTGCCCCCCACTTTCCAAGCATCAAGTGACAAATCGTTTCATTTGCGGGGCAAATAAAGGACGCCGCGCGTCCTTTTGTTCGAAGGGGCCGCCGTGCAATTAATTCGGGACAAGTATGCACGGTGCGGTTCCGGATCCGGAAAGGGCGAGTTTTCCACATTTCGTTGCGAGACGGCGAGAGGAAAGGATTCGCGACGCGACTCCGTACGGCGCGCGTTCGAGCGGAATTATTAATCGTAATCGCGCGGAAGACATTTCGCATGGGCGCGGGGCGACGTGCGCTTCGCTCCGAGAAGCTCTCCTCTCTGTTACAGAGTTACGACAATGAGCGATCTTTTCTCGCCGCTTGGCGAGTTTTATGGAGGATGTATTTTCACTCCGGCTGAATCTCGCCTTCCGCTTCTTTTTTGCATGACGCGCGTAAGAAAGAAAGTTACGTCCGCGATGGCTTTGCGTCGACGAAAACAGATTAGGCGCTGCGCGATTAAACACGCCCGAAGACGATTAACGCTTGCGTACACGCGTTCATTGTGATCTCTCGTCTGTGAGGACACGGCGAACGGGTTCAGGATGAAAGGCGCGGTGTAACGTAAGAGCGCGGCGTGGCTTTTCCGTTATTTTGTATCGCGTTTGCACGCGTTCGCACCCCCATTATGCGCAAATACATTTTTCGCCTCGCCGCTGTTTTCAGGTGTTCCCAGGACGGACTTTCCACTCGTTAGCGTCTCTATCGACCGAAGTTCCTATTTTGTCGTGCAGTGGGCTGACGAAAAGGTATGTCGTGGAGTGACTATAAAATTGCCGCATTTTGGCGCCCCCCGAGTCCGCCACGGGAGAGCTCTCGCGCGCGGCGCACCGGAATTTTTTACGCGCGTAACAACCTGCTGTTTTCGCGCATTAAACGGAAGTACCGGCCGACTAATCTGCCCCCTTGAGACACATTGTGGCGCGTTACTCGACATCTCAAGATTCAAACAAGGTCAGAGTCCTCGCGGGACAGCCCTCGCGGCGTATCAGCGTCTCGGCGAAAAGAACGCTTCACCTAAATAGTCACGAGAGGCAGCGCGACCATTCGCGCGCGGCGAAATTCACAAATAACATTTGCACTTTGTACGTGACGAAGGACGGAGGAAAAGTTCCGATTTTGGCAGTGGCGAACACGTCGCGACGGTCGAAATAATTTTCAGAAATGCGCCAACCGCGCGCGCGCGCGCGCGCGGCGAGTCCTCGCGCCAAGTTTTCAATTACTCTCGGCACGTTAGCTCCTATTACCTTTTATTGCGGAAGCGTAGAATAAGAGTGAAGTTGACTGAAGAAATGTACGCGAAGGGAAGGCGCGTTCAGAGCGCGAAAATTTTTCGATTCACTCGATTGTCGAAAATGGGACGGGTCTCGATTGAGCGCGAATGGAAACGTCGCGGTCGCGAGCGGGACGAGGGGGACGGTGATATCCCGAAGTTTCGCGCGATTATGCTTCCATTATTCCACCGCTATCAGATTTGAAACGCAACTTAATTTACGACCGACTCGCGCTGCACCCCCAGTTGTAAATGAGTTCCCAGTAGTTGTTGCTAAGTCTTTGATTGTGTGTATTTTATACGGCGCAAATTTCGCGGCCGCCGCTCGGCCCGGCGGCGCTTCGCCGTGTATAAACGTTGAATCCGCGTCTCTCGTGCAAAATCCAGCGATGTACGTGCGAACGCAAAGCGAAAAATACACAGCAAATGACGGACAGACAGATCAATGATACATCGATGAATGTAGGGCGAACGGAGGGGGCGCGCGCAACACCACCGTTTATACGATGGCGGACGCGGTGTAACGCGGTAATTTGACAAATAAACATCGCGTAACGAGCTTCCATTAATTAAAACGCCATATTGAAAGCGACGACGGCGCGTTGAAATAGGAGTTTCGGGAGCGGCCTGGGGGGGTGGTCTCTCTTTTACGGGAAAGAGAAAATTAAAAGAGCTCCCCCCTGCGCATATTAATCCACGTACGTGTATAATATTCCAATCCGATTCGGACATATTAATTAAAAGCGACCGCCGCTGCGACGCGCCGCGCATATTCGCGGCGCTTCTTTTTTAGCTAATAGATGACACTTGAATTAACGAGAAATTGAATCGGGAAGAAAGGACGAGAGCTCTTCGCGGTGAACAAAACCAATATGCAAATTTCGCGCGCGCATAGGTGGATATGTATTGTAATGATAACTCTGCGTTGAAATTATCTCAACGCAGTGTTATCATTAATATATATGAACCTATGCGCGCCCACATTATACATACACATATATGTGTACAATAGATGAGCGTAACCCAAGAGATGTACTGTATTAACCCGCGTAATTCTGCCACTCTCTCGAGGCACTTCCGCGCCATCGCGGATAAATAAATGATTCCGCAGGATAAAGAGAGCGCAACTTGCACGCTGTGATGCACGGGAGATCGCGGCGCACGCCAGACTTTTTGCGACCGCACGCTAAACAATACGATTGCGTGCTGCAATAAAGACAGCTGCTGGCCGCTCGGCCGCGGGAATGCAGTTTCGTTTCTCGGCGCGCGAATGAAAAACAACCGGCCGCTTCATATCGCGTCGTACGAAACGACCGTTTGAGAAGGAAACGAGCAATTTTTTGTTTTTACACGGGTACCAAAATGTTGATTTATAAGCGCTTCTAGAGCCGCCAATCGCCATCATCTTTTTCCTCTCTCGAACATTTCGCGATTATACGTTATTATTCATTTTTACCGTGATTTTTCCCCTCATGATCCTGTAATTATCCTCGTAGGCGTTCCACGCGAGACCACGAGTGTTTTTATTGCCAAAGGAGTGCCGAGCGTACTATCACGACGTAGATCTTCGCAATCTGCTTTGCGGAGAAGGACTTTTGCAAAGTTGCGCGCGCGCGCGCGCGCACGCGATGCATATGCACGAGAAAATTATCAATCGCGAGTGCTGAATGTAACGAAGGCGGCGACATTGCTGCGTTGTTTGCCTTAGACGCAGGATCGATCGATTTTTCCGAGCGCGAACGCATTATGCAGCCGTATGCAAATTCGCGCGGATAAATTTCAAAAGCATCCGACGATACGTGCATATCGTTCTCCCTCTCTCTCTCTCTCTCTCTCTCTCTCTCTCTCTCACTCACTCTCACTCTCTCTCTCTCTCTCTCTCACTCTGTGTGTTTTTCCCCCTTCCGCAGATTTCTAGTCCCGGGATGGCGTATGGGCTGGATAATAATCCACGATCGTCAGAACGTCCTGGAGGCCGAGGTGGGTAAACGGTCGCGGCACAATACGTGACAGCCTGAAAATAATTGCTTCTCCGGCGGCATTGTTTCCGTAACGAGGCCGGCCATGTCCTGGCGAGTTCGGCGCCGCGGCCGCCACCGCCGTCGTCGCCGCCGCCTTCGCGAGGATTGGATTAAATTTCGTTGATTAAACTTTATTCCGACTATTAAAGTTCGGCCCTTTGGCAACCGGCGACGATCGCGTTCTTAATGCCGCGCCGAGTTGCGAAGGCGCCATCGTCTTGGACGAAGTTTAAACCGCCGCGCTCTGCACGTCGTAACCGATTATTTTCGCGCTCTTTAATAACTTTGCCGGAGTCGTTTCGCGGATGAGTAATCGCGATGAAGATCTTGCCGGAAGATCGAAATGGCTTTTACGTGCGCATATCGCGTGCACGACGCGCGCGGACGCGTGAAAATGCGCCGATGGATTTTTTTTCTTTCGCTTTAGTCACTAAGGCCTGCTAAGTTCGACGAGATTCTCCGAACGATGTGTGTCTCAATTGAGAGAGGTTTTATCTCATTAAATCAGAATTACAACTCGAGTTCAAAGGTGCAGTCGACGACAAAGAGGTCGGCGGAACTCTTGTCGACGATTTGCGGGATAGCTGAACATTGTGCGATCGTTCTCACAATTTTCGCCCATTTCCCGAAACAGGCCGAAAAAAGAAAAGCGTCGGAATCCCCTTGCGCCGTCGCAAACTATAATCTCCGTAAACGCCTCGGGGGATGACTAATCATTTTATTTCCGCATTTCTTTTTATAAGACTTTGAGACAAATTGTTCTTTTTTCCGAGACGTTTACGCGTTTGTAGATTTATTTTTTCTTTTCATTTTTTCGGCTTCGTCGAGCTTTGAAAGATAGGTTCGAATATTCGGCTTTTTGGCGATGTTCTCGAATAGGCGAGTCTCGAACGGCCCGGTAAATACCTGTCAGTTTTCGGCACGTTCGATGTTCCACAATATACGAAGTTCGCGCGGAATACCATCAAGCTTTTGGAAGTGATTCGCACTGCACTTGACTCGACCGCGCTCCGGGCTCGCTTTGGCAGACTTTCTCTACGTCTGTCCGGATTCACCGAGGAAGCTTGATGTATAATTTTTCGTGTGTAAATTTTTCATTTTCTTTTACCATCTCGTTCTCTCTCTCTCTCTCTCTCTCTCTCTCTCTCTCTCTCTCTCTCTCTGTTCTTTTAAATACACTGGGAAAAAATTTGCGAAGCACGACGAAATTCTGCATGGCTACGTCCTCGTACCAACGTATCCGTCGCAGTTCATTATGAGACTTCACGTCGTCTCTGTTAATACCGCGGAATATCACAAAGTACGACGGGGAACGCGATAGAGTTGCAAGTGTCGAACGCGACTGTGAAGTGACCGACGGATCTTTCCGCTCTTGCATCCAGATTCGCAAAGGTCTGCACTGCCTGAGCCAACGGATAATCGGCAGCAACACCATCATCCAGGGCGCCTTGCCCGCGATACTACGGAAAACGCCGCAGAACTTCTTCGACGACGTCATCCGCACCTTATACGTGAGTTTCCCGGCAGTCACACACGTTGTCACACACGTATCACACAACGCGCGATATCACTCCCGAGCCGAATTTATCTCTCGTGCGCGCGCGCGTACCTACGGGGCGCGCATTAATCTCATATTACAGCCGCCATCGTGGAATAATCGGAACGTTAATTGTTACAGTCGCACTCCAAACTGGCGTACAGCTGTGTAGCAAAGATACCGGGCCTGAAGCCGATAATGCCGGATGGAGCGATGTACATGATGGTAATGATTTCCGCTTGAAATTAGCCCGGTCGCGCCCTCGCGTAATTTCAAGAATCACAACGCGCGCAGATCGTCGGACGGCCCGACGGACAGCCCCCGTCCGCCCGCCCGCCCGCCCGCCTGCCTGTATATAGAGCCGCGCGGGAATGTTAATCGAGCGCACGATAAATAGGTCGTACAATTAGTCCCGGCGCGCCACCGCCATTTATACCTTAATGCAAATACTATCAGTAAGGTGGGGGCCCGGTGCGCCGCAATTTACGGGCCATAAATTATTGAATCGATTTCCAGGTCTACATCGATCTGCCGTGTTTTCCGGAGTTTAATTCCGACCTGGAATTCGTGCAGCGGCTGCTGATGGAAGAATCCGTGTTTTGCCTGCCCGGCCAGGTTCGTTTCTGACGTTTAAATTATCCATTGACCATTTTAAATACTGTATTATACACACATACACACGCCTCTCACTCTCTCTCTCTCTCTCTCTCTCTCTCTCTCTCTCTCTCTCTCTCTCTCTCTCTGTCGCGTGCGTGCACGCACACGCAAATACGAACTCGCGGGAATATACGAGAAAACGCGAGGGGACTCCTTTTAATTAAACATTGTACGCATAGCGTTGGCGGGATGTTTACTGTTTCGATACAGCGAAAAAAGAAAAACACTTTTCGATAAATATTATGAATATAAAAACAGTTTGGGATAGACAGTCGCGATAAATTAAATTAACCGTGACGCTAATAAATATTTTGGATGCACATTAAGCATTTACGGGATTATTTTACTGACCCTGATAAATCTCACGTTCAGAAATACGTCAGATGCATATAATTTCCGCAGTCGGTCGCGGAGAAATATTTACAATTCTCTCTGTCTGCAAAATTTAATTTCAAAATTTACGTTTTGTCACAGAGCCAAAAACGCTTGCAAAGGTTTCCCCGCGTTTCTACAAACGATAGCGTTTCCGCAACAATAACGTTCCCCAAATAATAGCTCATCTTTGTATCTTTGCATCGTATCACAAAAGGGCGTAATGAGCAACCGGCATGCAATTTCGCTTTTTACGGTACTCGACGTGTTTTCACTAATATCCCGCGTTCTCGATTGTTGATTCTGCAGTGCTTCGATTATCCCTCGTACATGAGGCTGGTAATTACCGTACCGGGCGACATGCTCGAGGAAGCTTGTCAGAGAATTCAAGAGTTCTGCGAGAGACATCATTATAAAACGGCGGAGATCGTCGGCAGGAACAATTTCGTCGACGTCGAAATTTCGTATTAAAAAGGGAGGTAAAACACGTCAGGGAACTCGAATATGCTCGCGTTAAACCCCGCTGATTATTTTCTCTCGGACCGGATCCAGATCGCGATAACTGTCTCCGAAAAAAAGGAAAAGCGATGTTTGAACGATCCCGAAAAGCCTCTCTCTCGGTCTTGGTTCACTTTTGTGTATATGTACATGTGTATTTTTAATTCTCTATGATATTGTCTGTAAGTGTACAATTATGTATGTAATAAATGTTTGATACGTAAAATATTTCAATTGATTTTCTTTCTCCCCCCCCCCTTTCCTTCGACATTTAGCTCGGCCACCGTTATCTGGACCTTGCACAATTTTGTCGGATTACTCGCCACACAATGGGTTAACGAATGAACAAACGAAAGCGGCAATTTTCAAATATCGGCATTTTATAGTGGTAATAATAGTAACATTGTAATTGTAAGTGCAAATGGATCTAGCATAGATCCTAAAATTGTGTAGATTAATCTGATCTGTTATACTATCTTATAGTTTCATTTATAGTCTTAGTCGTAATCTTATAATAATATTTTATCTGAGATCAGATATGATAGGTTTTTTACATATTGATATTTGCGCATTTCTTATCTTGAAACCAATGCGATTTACGTTTAAGCACTACACAATGACGCTTTGTGAGCGTTCTGATTGCACACTCACCAGTGCGCGTTGATATCCTGCGACGTCTAGTCACCCGGGTCCAGGTCCAGGTCCAGGTTCAGGTCCCTGGCAGCTTTCACAGTGTCCAGTTGTGGTCCCATGTAGATTGCACTACATTCGCGAGCGCGATCATTTTACGTAACGATTTAACGCGCGGCAACTACGATAAATTCCAATAGCTTGAAAATCAACCGCGAGTCGCGTGTAAATAAACCGCGAATCGAAAACAACGTGGCGTTCAGTAAAACTGACAAAAAAAGTTAAATATTCCATTTCGCGGAAAATAATGCTTTGATCAAAAATGAGATTTTTATTATGAGAAATAATTTTATGACTTTTGAGAGCAATGAAAGATATATAGTATATATGTATCGAATCTAACATCTTTCGAGCGAAATGATATAACCAATCACGTATACGAAATTTCGTGAATCGGTGATCACGACGACTGGCAAATTTATCACGAGCAAAGTAATCGCGAATTCCGCGTATGGTAGCGCAATTTTCATGCGCCATTCTGAGGCGCAAATCTAATGCGCCATGTTGAGGCGCAATTTTGACACGCCTTTTTGAGGCGCAATTCTGATGCAAATTTTGCACTACGACTGCCGGAAGCAATTAGGGGATTAAACGAGCAAATAATTTTATCAAATGATTCATTTTATGTCCAATGTAATAAATTCGTGTATGTAAATAGTAAATAGGACGATCATATTTCTAAAGCGATCCCCCTGATTGTTTCGAGCAGCGTGTTTCAATGAACGACAAGAAAATATACATGTGAAACTCTACACTGAGAAAAAAACTGTTTGCCATTTGTAACTGTGACGGCAAAATAAAATAATAGTGAACGGGAAATTAATTTTTTTAGTAAAAATTTTATTACTTGATTTTAGTAAAAATGTTACAACTTTTTAGTTGAAACAAAACATATGACTGACGCGAGAAACGACTAAAATTTATAGTGGAATCCACATTGTTACTTTTTCTCAATGTACATGCAAAACATCTGAGTAATCGCATTGATTTCTTAGAAACAAACTACTAAAAACCCATCACCTAAAATTGTAATTTTCGACTCACAGATCACCAGTAGCTCAGGATCGGCCACGTTCTGCTGCAATTCTGAAACAAAAAAATTACATCGTTGATCAGATACGAATGTGAACGGCATAATGAGAGAAAATAAACGCGTGGATTCGACCATGTAAACTTTTCGCGATTGTCGCAACCAAAAGATTTTTCCTTCGACAATAATTGTCTGAGCTGTCGATCGCAAACGATTCAATGAAAAAGTACGGGAAATCTGTAAAACCCTACCTTCGAGTCGATCCTGCTCGGCCCGAACCGGATCCTCCGGTACGGCATCCGCCACCCAGCGAAACTCCTGAAAGCTGCACTCACGTGATGTGACCACAACCCCGGTTTCAGGTCTGAAACAAAAAGCGAAATTTCCGATTAGCTGTATCGTTAGGACGTGAAAAATACGGAGACTCGAGAAAAGTTCTTCTTTTATTTTGCAATCAGTGAAAATAAAAAATAACAATTACCCTCAAGGATGCTGCCGATGTTCAAGCAATAACGACTTCCACACGATATAACAACGCGCACTGATAATAATCGGTGATAAAGCCAAGAGTAAAAGTTAATAGCACAGAAAAAATAAAAAAAAGTAATTAAATGCGTGTCACGTAAACTTCGATCGACTCGGAAAAGTCGGGAATCACGCGCGACCCGAACCCGGGATTTTTCACGTTAATCAAACTCACAATCACGGCGTTAAACGAGCATCGAGAGAATGCGGGGGCACTGACTCTATTGTCGTCTCTCATCCGCAGACCGGTACCTCGATTACTAGTGTGTGGAAGCGACTGTGTCGTCGTATTATATTAACTCGAGCTACTATTTCCGTCTCCTTTGTTTGTAAATATTACCTCGAACTGACTGTGTCTCGACGCTGCGTACGCACGCACGTAGAGTCACCGCGCCGTCGAAAGGACACGCGACCTACATGTCGCCGGGAATTTATGTAAACAGAAAATTGAAGCATCGTCTGCGCTTATTTCGATCGTGTGGACGTTATGCAAAAAACAGTCGAGCTGATTTTCAAGCGGCGCGCACTGTATCTTACGATCGATCCAATCTGGAATGTTGGCCACATGCCATGCTAGACTTTCGTTCGTAAGGAGAGGCAGACGAGGAAGGGGGGTGCGAGGGGAGGACTCGACTCAAAAATGGGCGGTACCCCCATTGCTTAACATTGATTGCACGACGAGAGGATTCGCGCAACGTAAATCCCGCGAAATAAAATCTACACTCCCATCGGATTCTGAGACTTGAAGACCGCTCGAATTAAGTCCCGAAATTTATGAGAGAGGCGTCGTCACACCACACGTTCCTTCTTTCAATGCAACGTAATATTTCTCGAGATAATAAAATGCGCGTTTACGCTGGGTGGTGTTTTCGAGTAATAATTTATGTGTGTTTCATCGCGAGCGACTTTTACCGAGCTCCGAGAACGCTGGGCGAGCGCTGTCGTTTTTCTTTTTTTTGGGGGGAGGGGGTAATGAGTTAGATTTGTCTGTACGTCAATACGCGGGTTAAATTTATCCAGCAAATCCGTTTTGCCGCGCCATTATGAAAATCGAAGTTCGAGCACGTATCTCCCGCGACCGACAGGTTGCGCGTGTAATTTTATGCACCACCGTAGCGTGCATCGCGAGGCGTAATTTTTAGTCGCGTTCTCCAGGTAGCTCCAGGTGGAAGGCCGGATGCCTCCTTTCTTTTTTTTCTCTCTTTTTTTTTTTTTCTCGACACGGAAACACGGGAATGGAGAAAAAATCGTGGCCGCCATAAATCGTCTCGCGGAGAGACGTAGCGGAGAAGAAAAATTGGAGAGGCCAAGAGAACTGTGGATTTTTGCACGACAATGGATTACCTTCATCGATGATTTGCGCACTTCTGGTAGCAAAAATAACGCTACCTCGCGTACGCCTTGCTTATGTAACTTTTTAGACTTTATTAAGTCACAGCGAATTTTATCGCCGACTGAAAGAGAGAGAGAGAGAGAGAGAGAGAGAGAGAGAGAGAGAGAGAGAGAGAGAGAGAGAGATTATTCTTCTTGCAGATGTAATTTTACTTTATGTTAATATTACTTCTTATTTTCTCTCGCTCTCATTCTTTACGGCCTATTTTTATCTTTCATTATGGTTTAATCCGTAGTAACCTCGCCTAGCACGTACAACGAACTTCATCCGCGTAAATCTCGGATAATTCAATTAAAGATGCGATCAAGCTGTAGCTCAGCTATCGATACGTGGAATACGCTGTCGCGATACTTAATTGGAAGGGAAATTTGATCGCTATATTCTTCAATAAAAAGATTTATCGAGATACCGTTCAAATCCGCACAGCCGCGCGGCCGAACAACAGAATTGGAATAAATTGCAGAAAATACGAATCAAACGGTATGATTTATAAATCTGTGGCAGTTTCCCAGCTTCGATTAAACGTATGATTCAATGTACATTTGAAGTAGCGACCCAATTTTTACGTATTCGGTGTGAAAGCTTTCCTTCATAATAGAATAAAAATAGCTGTAAAATTAAGTAAGTTCTCTTTGTTACTTCCTTCTCGCGCAACTGTTTGTGCAACAATATTGTTATAAAGCGACAAACACGAGATTAAACGTGTCTTTTAAAGTAGCTCGGAGACTGTGACTAAAGAATTCATTTTTATTCGCGAGAAACACGATAATCGTAGCATTAAGACGAACGAATTTTTGAGAATCAGGAAGCAAAGGAAATTCTTGTAAAAAGATATCAAATCGTATGCTACCAACAGCACACTCGCTTCGTGAGCGTACTTCGTGCTCCGCCGGGATAAACGAAGATTCTATCGAAACCCGGATATCGCATGATTCCTTTTTACGAGACGGAGCGAAATCAACGGTGAAGAGCGGACGGAAACGAATCTGATCGTCGCGAGGCAAATGATTCAAATGTGCGTGATATATTTCCGGAATCATGGCGTAATCACCGTGATTCGCACCAATTTGCAACCAAGTGAACTATTACATAATGGCGTAGCGATTTTGTGACATTTCTCACTCGAGATTTCTAGACGGCACACATCGACGATGCCCCGCGCAGATTGTGTCAGCGGACTGATAAAGAGAGAGACAAAGACTTTTATTTTCCAAAATCGGTTCTAACTCTGAAGTTTACACTTTGCTTTCAGAAATTAGATCGCGTATCCATCACACTTCTGTCACGCGAGATAAATCTCCGATGCTGCAATCTCTACGTTGCGACTTTCCAAAGTAATTTGTATCCCGGGCACCTCGCATTTGCGCAATGCTTCGTATTATCAACGTTTGTTATTTTTATTCAGTACGTCACGCAAACATGTCAGTTCGATCGGCGAAATACAATCGACGTTGTTAATATTATTCCGATAAAATGTATTACAATTCGATGATCCTCGTGCCACTAGACTCGAGTTATTTGGAAAAGTACTGTATGCTGATTTGCTTTCCGGGCTCGAAAGCACTTTGCGTGATTCCTACAGTTTACTGAGCATTCACAGAATAACGCCGTTGAATGTTTGCAAGAAGAGATATTTTAAAATTGGATACATGTCGCACGTGCACACGCAAGAGAGAGAGAGAGAGAGAGAGATAAAATCTGAAAGCGCGAGTGAATCAGTGAATTATGGAAGTATTGAAAAATATTAGAAATCTCTCTCCTTCTCTCTCTTTATCTCTCTCTCTCTCTCTCTCTCTCTCTCTCTCTCTCTAAAGCCACCTCGTATCCGTAAGTTACGTCAGAATTCTTCCGTGACCTCCCGCGACTGCTTTTTTTTCGCGTAAAATAAAAATACAGTAATTTTTGCCATGTTCGTCGAATGTATCTACCATCCGGTTCGCGCAGTCGGGAAAATGAACGATGTCAGTCGATATTTTAATAGATATTTATTTCGATCGTAAATCACACGATACCATACTGTTGGCCGTGTTTCTACGGCAAAAAGGACACGACGTGTTAAAGGAACGCGATAAGAAGTCGGAACTGTATCGCTGCTCCGGTAACTCCGAGACACGCTTGTTACTTCAATTTGTGTCGCGAATGTTTTGATACTCCCTGGTATCGACGGTATTAGAGTTGCAGTCGCGCACAAAATAAAACAATTAAATCTAATGCTAGAAAAATATTTGCTAGACGAGGGACACGCGCGAGAAGTATTTGTAACATTTTCCAAAGGGAAGACGAAGTAGAATATTTCTAACGATCAAAGAACAAAGAAAAATAAAATAAAATATAAAAATAAAAACAGCAGCAAAGGTAAAAATATTGTATTTCACGTCTCATCCCCTTCACATTCCTTCTCGACTTGGTTAGTCGCATTTGTTCATTAATTACTACGGACCGTAAACAGGCTTGCGGATGCATGGGAGTTTAAGTACGGTCTGCGAAATAACGAGATTCCTCGGTTTCACCTTCGAACAAAAGGCAGACTTATTTTATCTGGAAGACCGCGGCGAGCGAAGTTTTATAGGCGACTTCGTATGAAGACAACCACGAAAACCGGAAAGACAGGCTTACATGTTAAAGCCCCGACCGAGCGAGCGTTTGTCCCGGGTTATGAAACAGGAGATCACTTGGGTCCTTTTATATTGCGGATCCTTGGGCTTTGATGAAACTCGAGTGTGCCTCCCATTTTTACTTCTGCACAAATGTTAGCCAATTATCTCACGATAATTGATACGCTCCGTGATTATTTTACATGACACGATCTTTACGAGCGACGATCCGATCGTTAAATAGAGCAAATTCGTTCGTTTTACGGCAAAGCACCTCCTTTACCACCTTTATTTCCTTTACCGCGCGAGAATCGAATCGCGGCAGCTTATTCTTTCTCGGCACCATTTGAGCGACTCGTTTCCATCTTTCACGACGACGACGTACGAGTGAGCGGCGGGCGCGTGCGACGGCACGAGAATATGTAGCGCGATATAAAGCACAGAGCAAAATGAGTTATGCCTCCCTGCTTTGGGTCTGTACACACGTGACAAACGATGCCAGTAATCGCTGCGCGAAAACGTGTTGCCCCGAGAGCACGCGAGAGAAATTCGGCCGCTGATGTCTTCATTTCCTAACCTCGCTGAATATTTGCGATAAACGAGGACACGGGTTTCGGCTGCAAACGGATACTTCGAGGCGTTCCGTTCGTTCCCGAACCCACGCGGGGCATTCGCGAGAGAGAACAGAAGGGAGAAAGCATCCTATTGTTTTTTCATCGACGCTAAATATTTACCGAGACTTCGGTCTCGGCCGAGTCGCTTGCGGATACTCGCGAAGGCGCAAGTACGTACGCCTCAGCTTTGCGAGATCCGCGGAACGCGGTAATAATGCGCGCGAACGGGGATTTCGGTTCAGAGTGTCGTCAACAGCGCGTATTGTCAGACGCAGTAATTAATTCGCGAGCGTAAGCGTGCACCGCGCGATGCGATCGCGCTCGTAAACGGCGTTATATTATTACCCGGGCTGGAAGTTAAACCCGAGTAAATCTTCGCGCCTCGCCAGACATTGTATTCGAGTTATTTGAGAGACTTTGCGCGAACTCCCCGCCTAGGAATACATCATTCGCGCAACAAAACTCGAATATACGTATACATCCCCATCCGTCTTCCGGCACTTGTAAACTTCTCTTCGATACAACCGCTCGGCGCAGCTTTGTCGCGTATAAAGAGAACCGAGAGAGAAAGAGACAGAGAGAGAGAGAGGGGGGAGGGAGGGATCAGCTTTCCGCATTTCCGAATTTTCCGCTCTACCGACACAGCCCGAGAGCGCTGAATTTTAGATAATTGCGAGCGGGCAGGATAACCCATTCGAGATCGGAGCCGATAAAGCCAATCGTAACGCGGGATTAATGCGAATCGAACGATTAATGCGACTCTTGATTAATAATTTCAAGGTGGCGCGCTCGGCTCTAGCCGCATAATTGGATTCGCGATCGCACGCTGTGGCGACGATCGCCGGACCTGCAAAATTATCATGCACAGCGGGAGTTAACTCGCCAGAGATCTGCGGGGATCTGAGAAAAAGAAATCGCACGAGGAATGAAAATCCCGCCGGTGCGGCCGCCGAACCGATTCCCTAGGCGTGCGCCGCGAGTCATTATCCTCTTCGTAGAAAGAAGGCTATTTTGTACAGGCTTTAAGTGTCATCTCGACCGGGCTCGACTCGGGCCGCGATTGAAGATTTAAGAAGAAGAGACGCGGGCATCCGCAATGCTCGTCGCGTTCCGCGTACCGAGCCGAGAGGGAGGCAACCCCCTGGCGCGAGGTCTCGTCATCCGCGCGAATAGTATCGGCTTCTCCCCCCCTCCCCTCCCCCCCCGTCGGGTCAATTGCAGTTTAAATTCCGTGGCCGTTGTATATCGATCTCCCGGCGGTGGCTGTACGGGATTATGTACGTAAGACGTCGGCGCTGTGTCGCGGCTAATGGAGGGAAGACATTTTCGGTGGAATACCTCGGCTAAAGTGGTCGATTACCGCTGCCGTGTTTCCCGCCCTCCGCTGCTCCGAGCCACTCGTGCCCCCGCGGATGCGCCCCGACAATAAATAGACCGAGCTCGGGAAGTCGCGAGGTTGATAGACTTTAAGTACTAATCTCATCAGGGCCGACGATGACGACGACGACGACGCGGACGAGGACGAGGCCAATCGCCAATGCGGCCGGCCGGATATTACTCTGCGCGCGCACGAACGAGATCTTTATTTTCATCGTCGCGAGTAGATCGTGAGAAATCGGCAGCGCGGCTATGGGAGATACGTATCTACGGCGCGGCGCGCGCCTCCCGCTATCAGCCGCGATAAATCAAGAGCTGACAGTAAGATGATTGTAAGTGTCAGTGATAAAAATCCCAGGAGAAGCTGCGCGCGCGCGCTCCCCCGAATGGTATTTATTTATTTGAGAGACACGCGGGCGGAATTTTCTTCTTCGCCTGTTTCGCCTTTCGGAGGTTTGTCTCGAATTTCTCCACGGGAACAGGTTAGGTCTGCGGTCGTTTCACCCGAATTATGGACATCGCGCGCCGCGCGACCGCGCGATTTCTCCTCGCGCCGTCGATTTTCTTGCATAGCAATTGTAAATCGCGGAGATATCTACGCGATGGTCGGGCGGTGTGTGATTCAATTGGCTGGCGATATCGATATCGGTGACACTGTTGTTTGTACGGAGTGTGTCAACAGGCGTATTATCGATAGGCTACACCGCGAGATCGTATTCAAGTGACCAAATTGGCGAAAAGCTTTCCCGTGTTTGCCAAAATTATCGTTGTAATTTCGATCGTTGATCAAACCGTACGTATGGAATAGAGAATGAGGGAGGGCGGAAGAGGAGGAAGGGGGGGTAACCCCGGCCGGGCCGGGACACAACTCATCGTCAGTGTCGGCAAAATGTTATTTCAAGCGGGATTGCGAGCGTGTCCGAAGACGGCGAAAACAACTCTATCGATCTTCGCCGCGCAGGCCCGGGGCGTTGTTGGACTTGTTTGAAAGCTTAACAAACGCTTATAGCGGAGGGTTAAGGAGCAATGACGATCCCCAGCCCCGTTGGGAGCGGAGAGTCCGGAAACTCGATCGCTGCCCCCGTCCGAACAGAGGACGATTACGATTACAAAGAAGCCTGCCAGAGTGCCTCACGTATTTCTCCCGTCGTGGCGGAAATTGCGAGATACTTTAAGCAAACGCGTCTCAGGACGAAGGACGAAGTGGCTCATGGCCGGCGGCAGCGGCACGGTGATTGCGATAAATTTAATTGCTCCTGTCGCGCGTGCGTCTCCCGACGGTGTTGTTACAACTGCGACGGATACTCGTTTTCAGCTGTATTTTGCGCAAATAATCCTGTAATTAAGAAGAAGATCAAAGGAGCGGAAAAACCGGCGCGATATTTCGCGACATTGCGCGAGCGTATATTAATACTTGCGGGGAATTAACGAATTTGCGGATGCAGAAGTGACGCCGCGCAGCTCCCGTCTAATTGCGGCGCGATACACCGCGAAGCGATGAGTGGACGCAAATGAGTTTTTCGAAGACACTTTCCGAGCGGTGTCCGCGCTCGGCTACTTGGCATACTTAGCGCTATCAATTAGCCGACGTGATTTATGAAAATATCCGCGAGAGGAGCTGCCGCGGTTTCGCGTCGTGGCCGCGAAATTCTTCGCGCCGTGCGCGCGCGGAGTCTTCCGTTGCGTCGCGCGCACGTTCCCTAAACACAGAATGTTATCTCATTCGTCACGGTCGAATTCGCCCGGATTCGAAATTTCTCTCGCGATTCTGTATCTGTATCTAGCAGAAAATACCGTCGCAAACGGGCAACGAATATGAAATTTCACACACATTTCGTCTAAAATATGCATTTTAATCACGAGAAGGAAAAAAGAACGTGACAGATCGTCGACGACGAGTCACAAAGGTTCATCTCACAGCAATTGCCGAAGACCGGACACGACACGTTGGAGTATTTTCCTGGTACCGTTAAAGCAGCAACGAGATGTTGAGTAATTCAGCAAGCCCTCCCGAAAAATGATCTTTGCAAGCCCGAAAGTTCGCAGCGTTGTCGCTGCTCGTAGACGACGTAGACGTACGAGGGTAGTCCCAGAAGTGACCTGACCTAACAAAGAAAACACAAAAAATTTGGGAAAAGATATCTTTATTTCTTTACATAGTCTCCTTTTAGCTCAATACACTTTTCCCAGCGATGTTCAATAGCTTCGATACCCTGTTTATAGTGGGAATCGTCGAGCTCCTCAAAATAGCCATCAACCGCAGGCTCCACCTCTTCATTGTTGGCAAATCTTTTACCACCGAGCCATTTTTCAAGTTTGGAAACAGAAGATAATCCAAGGGGGCTAAATCTGGCGAATAGAGTGCGTGAGGAAGCAACTCGAACTTTAACTCATTGATTTTGGCCATCGCGATAACGGATGTGTGAACTGGTGCATTGTCTTGATGAAACAAGACTTTCTTTTTCGCCAAATGCGGTCGTTTTTTCTTGATTTCATCACTCAAACGCTGCAATAAGTTCGCATAATACTCGCCGTTGATTGTTTTTCCTTTCTGAAGGTTATCAATGAAAATTGTCCCATCCCGCATCCCAAGAACTGACGCCATGACCTTGCCTGCAGATGGAACTGTCTTCGCCTTCTTTGGAGCCGATTCTCCCCTTTCAGTCTATTTTTTTTTACTATCCCTTCGTCTCAGGTGTGAAGTGATGACGAACCCATGTTTCTTTCATCCATGGTTATGAATCGACGCAAAAACTCGGCTTTATTGCTGCGAAACTTCGCCGAACACTCGATTGAAACATCCTCACGACGCTGTTTTTATTCCAATCGCGGCACCCATCTTGCGCACAGCTTTCTCATGTCCAAATTTTCAGTCAATATGCGATGTACAGCACTTTTTGAAATACCTCCCAATGCCTGCTAACTCGCGCACTTTCAGTCGACGGTCATCCAACACCATTTTGTGGATTTTCTTCACCATTTCTGGCGTGGTCACCTCATTTGGTCGACCACTGCGATGTTCGTCTTGGCAATTCGTACGGCCTCGTTTAAACTCTACCACCCAATAATTTACTGTTGTAAACGAAGAAGCAGACTCCCCCAGAGTAGAATCTAGCTCCGCTTTGATATTGGTTGGACCGAGGCCTTTCAAATGAAACTATTGTATCACATAACGATGACCAATTTTTTCCATGTTTGCAATGTTTACACTGAGAGCGTTCACTACTGATGGCTGCCAAACAAATACTAAACAACGTAGAGTCGTCAAACTTCAAACTTAAGCTTTATAAGGTTGGCACTTTCTACCACAGTCATTCTTTTCAAACAACAACCATCGTCTGCACGTCAGGTCAGGTACTTCTGGGACTACCCTCGTACATGGGGGCTCTTTGCCATTAGCGGCGTTTTTGCCATGCGTGCCCGAGATGAAGCTGTTGGTCTTCAAAGTAGGTTGTAACCCTAGCACGCAAGCGCAAGGAGTAAGCGAAGCCCGTGAAGTGGATGCGTCAGAGTGGATGAGGTTGCAATATTCAGATGCTGTTAGGGAGGATTTTCTCGTCCACGGTGAATGCATAGACTTTGAGCAGCCTCGGATCAACGTGGCGCATTCAACCGCAGCGCGACCAGGGGTGGCGTCCAGATTTTGTGTGTGATTGTCTTTCTTGCGGCGTAACGCGGCGCACCTATCCCCGCGCGACTCCGCGCAGTGCATTTTCATGAGACAGACAGAGAGAGAGAGAGAGAGAGAGTGACACGGAAATTCGATAGGAAAAGATCCGTGCAAGGGGACGCGAGCGAACGCGGCCCGAACCGGGGGAATCGAACGAATAATTGCGATTCGTTCCCGGCAGTTTCCGGTTTTACGCGCTCGCGCTACGACCGGCGAATAAATATTTCCGCCGTGCTGTCCCGCAGCACGATTTTGCCGTTCCGTTCGTTATGCGAGAACGGGACGCGCGTTCTGCGCATCAGAAATTTGTTATTTTGTTCTCTTCGCGCCGTTATACCTTGTCCCACCGCGGAAATTTATTCCCGCGGCGAGAACGCGCGCACGGTGTTTATTTTTTTCTTCTTTCTGCTTTTTTTTTCTTTCTCCCGAAAATTGTAATGCGTTTTCATAATTAACGCCGTTTCGCGAGACGAGACGAGGCAGAGCGGGGCTCGAAATGCCGTTTTTTAATTAATTATTACGAGATGTAGTTACACGTGCAGCTGCAAACGGTTAAATCGCAAGTAGAATAACACCGCGGATGAGAGCGCAATGTGCAAAGGATAAATATGCGGGAGAGTCTCGCTCTGCGTCAGGTATCGCGCTCGTATATCAGATAATTCTGCGGCAACGAGCATCTCCACGCGCGCGCGCGCGCGCGCGGGCAAGAGTTGCGAGAATTTTTCCAATAAATGTTGCCTCTTTTTACCGCCGGCGCGTTTCCGATAATTCATTCTTTCGTTATTGACACCGCCGGAAAGATAAGCACTCCCCGTCGTTCCCGTCGTTAAAGTAACAAACGGCGGGAGAGATAGCAGGTAACAGAAATAAGAAGGAACGCAACGATATCCTTGTCGAACGCACGAATCCTTCGGCGCGCCGGCAGGATCTGCGGCCACCTCTTGCCGCAAAATCGGACACGCGGCAAAATCGTTCGCGATCATTTCCAGCGGCGGTATCGACAATCTCACTCGCGGAAGCGCGCGACATCGCGGGTCTCTCGCCGCATTCTCTCTCCTCTCGTGCGCGCGCGCGCTCCCACGACTGCGGCTGCACCGCTATAAAATTCGATGAAACGCAAACTTCGGGAGTACCGGGAAGGCAAGAAAACAGAAAGGGAAAAACAGGCAAAAAGGCCAAGAGAAAAAGAAGTAATCGCTGTGGAGGCACACATCGGCCGACGAGACGGGGCAGCGGCACGCTCGGGGCGAAACGTTTGGTCACGCTATTGATGTGCAACACGTATGCAGATATAACGCCGACGAAAACGCGACGGCTCGTGTACGAGCTGAAAACCTAGAATGCAGCCGAGCGCATGCACACGCCAACGGGCGTACGATATAATTCAACGCGCGGAACATTTCGGGCAGTGCACACATGCACCGGCCTGAAAAAAGTCGGCCCGCCATCGCGTGTGCGTACACCGACAAAATTTGTATTCTTGTTTTAAGAATTTCCCCACTTATGTTTAGGATAATTTCTTCTAAAACAGGCACCGACCACATTTTCTCAACTTGAGAGGAGAATCTTCTTAAGAGTGTGTTAGTATACTAGAAATATTCTTGAGAAATAATCTTAACGGATATTCTTAATGTATATAAATATTAATACAACCATGCACGATAGATCAAAGTAAGTGAAAGCCAACGCTGCTATCAGATCGCGACTTTAAAATGAAATTAAAAAATATAGTGTCGCAGAAAATTAAGGGGGGTTAATTAATTTAATATTAAAAATTAGGAATCAGAGTCTGCTCGACACGGGAAGTTGACTTCACTTTCTGCGTCGAACTGACTCTAATTCCCAATTTGTAGTATTTAATTAATTAACCTCTTGCACTATTAATCCTCGCATTAATAGTGCAAGAGGTTGCATTATTAATCCTCTCGTAATGCTACATTTTTTAATGCAATTTTAAAGTTGCAATACGATCTCAATGTTGGTTTTTATTAGCCCTTGATCTATCGTATATTATAATTATACTGCGAAAGCTGTTTTTGAGATAAAAGAAAAGCACACTTTTGCATAAAGGCATAATGCACAACGCATAAGGAAATGAACTGATCAGTCATTCATTTCAAACGTGGCGGTAGAAATGAGGATTCTGATTGGTTCCTTTCCTTATCGTGTATTATGCCTTTATGTAAGAGTGTGTGCTTCCTTCTTAATGACCGATCGACGACTCGTTTCCTGCTAGGCAGTTATTCTAAAAGAGTATATTCTTAATTTTAGTATATATTCTAGACACATCGATAAAAAGAAGAAAATACTCTTACAGATTAAGAATATTTGTTAAGGAAGCTTAAAAAGTATAAAATTTTCTTATATTAAAAGTACAATTTTTTCGGTGTATGAAACCGTTAACGCGGTTTAAAGATCGGCGGTGAGTCCGTAACCGAACGCGAGGACGACGAGGACGAGGACGAGGACGAGGACAATGAGAGACAATCGCTTCGCGGAAGGGTGTAAAAAGAAAGTTTGCGGTCGTTTGTGAATTTATGTTTCCGCAAAGAGACCTCTCGCTCACGTTCGTGTATGCCGCGGCGGGAAAATTCCGCGACTTGAATATCGAAATGTGTGTGTTCCTTTCCTCGAGATGTGTGTATGTGTGTGTGTGTGTGTGTACGTGTGTATGTGTGTGTTACGCGGTGTTACAACGCGGAGAAGTCGTAAATCCTCGTTAAGGGCGCAGCCCACGCATGGCTAAATATTACCGGCAACTTTGAGAGAAATTGCCGCGGACGTTACACGGACACGCTCCCACCGGATATGGCCGTATTCCGCGGTGGAGCAACGAGCCGCAATTTACAGATTTTCGCTAATAAATATCATTAATAACACCGTGTACGTTTGCGCGGCAGCGTCGAGCAAATCGGCGGAGACGATCGAGGTCGCGTGTCCGCGGCGTCAGCCCAGATGGATCTACGAGCAATTCCCCGGGTTACGTTACCGGCGTGACTCGCGTGTGCCCGGAAAAATCCCGGCCGTGCTTCCCGGGAAATAATTTCCGCGACCGCGCGCGAAGCCCGACCTGCAGGTTTCCAAGCGACGACCGCGCGTCAACACCGTCGCGGCTGATTTCGTCGTGTCACTCGCCGCCGCCGCCGCTGCATATTTACGTCGAATCTGTGATTGGGCGTCGTAGAAAATCGCTCCGGAGCGCACGAGCTCGAGGAACGCGCGAGGAACCGTGCCGGCGGCCGACGGGACCGACGACTTCCGCCGTGTCCAATCGCTCTCTCTCTCTCTCTCTCTCTCTCTCTCTCTCTCTCTCTCTCTCTCGTGTCGCTATCGAAAGTGCACGTCGACCCGCCGTAACGCCCCCCGCGCAGCAGCGCGGCCATTAATCATCCTCGGTCTCTCAGTCGGACGCTGTCATTGCGTCATTTATCAAGATTCGTTGGATCACGGTAGTCTCGTGACACTCGGAGTTTCACCGGACAGCCCGCGACGAAGGCCGACTCGGCGGGGCAGGCTCGGGCGTCGCGACGCGCAAATAGGGTAAGACGACAACAACGTTGTGATCGCCCGGGAGGGCGGAGGGACAGCAGGACGGCTGGGTGTCGTGCACGAGTGAGCACGCGGCGTGTGCCGCGCGCTCGTCGCGCATCCGGTCGTGCAATGTGGCGACATGCGCGCACGCTGGCTGCCAATAATAAGGGCTCGAATAATGGCTCCGTGCGCGCTGCAACGCGGGCGCAACGCGGAGAGCCGGAGAGCGGCAAGAGAGTCGACGGGGGGAGACAAAGAGTCGCTGCGAGAGAGTTGCTGCGAGGAGCGCTTCTGATGATGAAAAGTGACGCCGCTGATTGGGCTGCCGTCGTCGTCGCGACGTCGGGCTGAGCGGCGTGTTGCTTGTGCGCGGGGTGGCTTCTCGCGCTCACGTTGGGAAATGAGTAGCCGGGTGACAGCTCCGACGAGGACGCTTCACCGAGCGACTCGATACCGAACGTTGAAGGGCGGAAGCAGCCGGGCTTCGCGACGGAGGAAATTTTCGCTCCGGCTCGGCCTCTGGAGCGACTGTCCACTTCGGACGGGACTCCGGGGACTCCGCAATTGCGCCGGCACGTC
The DNA here is from genome assembly GCF_003227715.2 of Harpegnathos saltator. NCBI lineage: Eukaryota > Metazoa > Arthropoda > Insecta > Hymenoptera > Formicidae > Harpegnathos > Harpegnathos saltator. Next base: position 737,943 of record NW_020229987.1, read on the forward strand.
GAATCGGGAAAATCGCGATTACGATGCCGGCGGAACGGCCGGAGCGCGTCCGTTTGATTGAAAAGTTATTATTACGCCGCGATCGATACGATTGCGCCGGGTTTCGCCGGGCGTTATTCTAGATCAATAGTTCTGACCCTTCTTTTATTGATGCCACCCTAAATACGTGACTCGTAACGCGCGGCTGCCTCCATCCTTCGCCCTCCCCACCCCCTCCGTCCTATCTTCCTACCCGTATTCCCTCTTGGCTCAATTTCGTGTTAGCACAGCGGCCTTTCCTTAAACAAACAAACTGGAAACATGACTTCGATTTCCGAAGGAGACACCTCCGTCGGCAAACTTTCGCCGGGGAAATCTGTCGTATATTTCGCGCGGCGTTTTTTTCTCTTTCGAATATTGTTACAGCGGCAAGAGAAGAGAATAGAATATATATATATATATATATCTTCGATAAAATGCGAGGGAGACCTCCGAGGTCGACCCTCCGAGGTCGACCCTCCGAACGACTGTTCGCTTCGAGTCGAGGGATGTTCTTCGACCGCGCGCTCGCCGCGCAGCGCGCGGAGACAAAGGCGGAGCGTATTCCGCGCGCGCGGTATTCCGTACGAAACCGAAAGCTACGAAAATAGACGCGCAATCCGCTCGCATGCCGCGCGAGCTCCCGTGTCCATTTCGTCGGACATCCAGCACGAGATTACGACATTTAGGATGCCGGGCGTTCGCAGCGCGCCGCGATGAATTTTAGGTATGTCCAGATGTCGTAGGAAGTAAGGTCACGTTCCGGGAGCCGCGGTCGGCGTTGCGGCGTTTGCGTCTTAAGGGTTAGACCGCCGCTGCCGGGGAAGAATCGAGAGACCTCCTTCTCCGCTGCCGCCGCGCCGCGCCGCGCCGCGCCGCGATGATGATGCGCCGACGAGTGGAATTGCTCGGCGGCCGCGTTTCTCTCTCTCTCTCTCTCTCTCTCTCGCAATTCGCGCATCTTCCGCCTCACTAACGTGCGGGGTCTCTGCTCGGTTTCGATTTCTTACCGCGGCCAGATGCTTCACCGCCCACGACAAAGTGTGCAAGCAATGCTCGGCTCGGGCTCGGCGGTTGAACAAAAAGAAGCGGGAAAAAGGATGAATATGCAACGCTGATTAACTTTAAAACGTCGTTAAACGCCACCGTTGCGAGCGGAGCGCCGGCTACGGCGTTGTCCCTCTCTTCGCTACCCCCTCGGACCGTTTCCCCGCGCTTGCCTCCCTGTCTGCCGGCAAGAGACATCTTGCCTCCCCACTCACGTATCACCCGGAAGATTGCTATATACGTCACATACGTTTTATTACGGAGGTCTCTTTCCGAATAAAGACGGCAGCATAAAGTGCATTGTCCGCCGTAGCCTTTCTGCGCTCGCAGACTCGCAACAATGCCGCTCGCATGTATATTCGAAAATGGCCTTTAATTTACACACAGGCGACTCATTACGTTCCATAAGTTAGCGCCGGAAGCGGAGTGTGCAAATTCTGGCTGGAACTCGGCCGTCCGAGCGGCGGGATGGAAGTGAGCGACAAAAGGATTACGGCGGACAAACAGCGGACGAGAAAAGCGAGAAAAAGAAAGAGGAAAATGAGGATACCGCTCGTGACCGCGAGATACCGCCAAAACCCCATCGGTTCGCCAAAGCACGATTTATCACATCCTCGTGTTTCCTCTTCCTCCCCCCCCCCCCGCTCCCCTCTCCCGGCCTTCGAGAGAACGCCAGTGACAAGACAGCGGGATAACAAAAGATATCGCGCGCGCGAAACCCGATAGAGAATCGGATCCTCTTCCTAGTCCCTGCGCTACCTAAAACTTCCCTCTTCCTCCCTAACCCCTCCACCCATCCTTCTCGCGGTCCTCTTTCTCTTTCTCTTCTCGCGCATGTGATACATTATAAGAAATCTCCTCCTATCTGGCGAGCTTCGCCCGTCAAGAATCCGCAAACCACCGAATCCGAGGGAGACGATCGCCACCACACCCCCCGCCGGCAGCGTCGCCGCGCACACACAACGACTCGGCAACCACCCTCGACCTCGCTACTCGTCGCGTTATCTTCATTCTCGATCGTGGATGTCGGCGTCGGGGGTGACGCGCGCGAGGGTAACTTTAACGGCACGCAGACACTACGTACACGACCGAAGCGTGGCTCGTGCGCGCGCGCGCACCCCACAACCCCAAGGGGTGACGACGCTGCTGCGCGACGCTCCTCATGGCGGCGGCAGCGGCGTCGGCGGCGGCGACGGCGGCGCGGCGGCGGCGGCGGCTATAGTGGTGGTACCGTCTACGTCGAAGGGCGAGGGAGGGCAAGCCGACGAGGACAAAGGGGGTACAGCGGGGTTAGCGGGACCATCGGTCGACCGTCCGCGCGCATCGATGGTGGGAGAGCGCGACGAGAAGTGGGGAGTTCGCACGTAGACCGGAACGGCCCCACCAAGTTTTATCCAACGATCCGGGAGGCTCGTCGAGGTAGTGGTCCGCGCCCCACAGCCGCGACAGCTACGAAGCGCGCGTGTTGCGTCTCTCGAGCTCGCCTCGTTTCGGAATTGCGCGAGAGGGAGCGAGAGTCATACAGTAGCGAGAGAGAGAGAGAGAGAGAGAGAGAGAGAGAGAGAGAGAGAGAGAGAGAGAGAGAGAGAGAGAGAGAGAGTGAGAGAGAGAGTGAGAGAGAGAGAGAGAGGAGCCCGGAGGAGAGAAGCGTCCTGCCGCGGCGTTGCTCCGCCGTATCTCTTACGCGAAAGCAGGCGCGATCGCGCGCGTACCGAAACTCACCCCCTTCGTCTCGGAGGGCGCCACCCTAGCGGAGGGTGCTCGGCGCGGCGGCGTTCCGCGTCTCGGCCGATATCCGGACGAGTGTGCTCTGGCCACGGAAGTAGCAGCCGCGCGCGACGGAGAAGTGCACGCCCGGACTCGGCGTTTCCTTCGACCTGGAGTAGCTGTCGTGTTGCAGTTTTTTGTGAGCCGCGCGCCGATCATTATCCGGGTCGCGTCGGTATACGTTCCGCGAGGAGCGGTGCGCCGCGGTTTCCGTTGGGACAACTGCGGGTGAAAGTGTACCCGCGAGTACAAGTGTCAAAGAGAGAGAGAGAGAGAGAGAGAGGGAGGGAGTGAGGAAGAGAGAGAGAGAGAGAGAGAGAGAGAGCGAGAGAGAGAGAGGGAGAGACCTGTCAGTTTCATGGGACGACGTATCGCAGTTCCGGTATCGCCAACTACCAGCAGCACCGGTTCCGGTGAGCGCGGTTAGCCTGGTGTAATTCGACGAGGGAGCGAGAGAGCGAGCGAGCGAGTCCCGTCACGCTGACACGCCGCTCGAATTTCGCGGTCACTTGGCCGATCCGGATACGTCGCGTCGGCTGGCTGCTGAGCGCGAGCCTGTTTCGCTGCTGCCTGCTGGGGTGCTTCGAAGGTGCTGAAGATTGTAGATACCGGGGAGTGTCGCAGGTGCGAAGGTACTCAGCTCGTCAGCCGGGGGTGGCAATTGTGCTGGTGGTGTGTCCTCGCACTCCTGCGCAACGCTTGGAGCACCGAGTGTCCTGGGGAGGAGCCGTTCTCTCTCCGTGTGGGGCGCATTAGCACCTGGCTCTCTCGCGTACGTATGAAATTCGTGTTTCACCTGACTCGGGCGCGCGGATCTCCAGTGCGGCGGTGCCGTGCTATGGCCTCTCTCCTTAGGTTCTCTCCTACACCCCCAAACAGGTTATTGATTTTGCCGAAGTAAGGAGGTACGGATGTAGAGCCCGCACGCCCTGCGGCCTGCGACCTGCTCTCTCTTTCACCCTTGTCCTCTCCCGTCTTCTCCCTCTCCCTGACTACGTCGCTTTTTCCCTCTCGCTCTCGCTCGCATCATCTCTCCATCGAATCCGTCTGTCCGACTGACCGTCTGTCTGTCTGTCTGTCTGTCTGTCTGTCTGTCTGTCTGTCTGTCTGTCTGTCTGCCTGCCTGTCTGTCGCAGTCTGTCGTTATACCGCACGAGCTGTCCTTGATCCTGCGTATCCTCGACGGCGGGTCCGGTGACTTTACGCGATCCAGCCGGAAGCGATCCAGACTCGCGAAAATGCGTTTGTATGTGTGCGTTGTGTTGCGTAGACGATACACGTCGTGCACCTCTACGCTGTATCCGATACACACACACACACACACACACACACACGTTCGATCCTCGCTTCTCGCGCGCGCAGGGATGATCGGGAAGAGGGCAGTGTAGTACATTCCAAGTGAGTCCTACTGCCGCGTGTCGTGAGTTGCACCCTCGAGGAACGCGCGTTATCGGGCTGCACCTTAAGCGAGTCGAGCTCGCTTAAGTCGCCGATCGCCGGCCACATGTACAGAGATAAGAGACGAGGTTCACGCCGGCCGGTGTTAACGCGATCAACACGCTGCCGCGATTGATGTGGTTGGCTGCACACATTTGTCTGGGCCCAAGCGTGCTGCTACGTCGTCCTGTGATGACTCCTGTCCTGGAGAGGTCCTCCTCTTCTTCATCCACACCTAATCACGTCGCGACGGTCGACCGTCCCAAGATTTTCCACATCAACTAGTGTCTCGGCCAGTCCCATGTACTTTCGCCACCGCTTACCACGAGCCGAACAAAGAGTTCTTGCATGACGAATTGCTCGATAATTGTTCGTTTCGAGATTAAGAAGCATCGCGAAACGGCATTCTTCGAGACATTCTTCGAGGCAGCCGCGCCGCCGGTGTTATCGATCACGTCGATTGCAATTTCAACGAGACCTTCAATCTCGCATCGACGAGCGAACCTGCTCTGGACCGCGCACACTCGCTGTTTCTTCCGAAAGTATTCAATCTTGCGTCAACTGACGTTGATCAACGCGAAAGCTCCTCGCATGTATCATCGATAGACCGCGCGACGGTGCATACGCGCTTATGTGCGGCGTCGGTGGAACGATAAAATTTCAACGTATGAATTATTCCCAGCGACGCTGCTCGGGAGTATACGCGGTGCATATGCTCTGTTGGCGACCGTACTTGATTAAACATGCATTTATACGTGTCAGAGAGGATTAGAAGTGAGAAGGCGGCCACGCGTACATGTGCGATGTGTAGAACGGGAAATAATGGCGGATGCGTACTGCCTCGTAACTACAGCTCTTTTCGCCTTTCGCCGTTTTCAATTTCACGGCAATCTCACTCGAGTCTCTGCCGTGTCTCGCGCCGCGACTGAAATGACGCGATCTCGAATTCGCTGCCATTTCTTCACGAGTGGCTGATCTCGCGCGAACGAATTCTTCATTCTCGCGCGGCGACTCTTCAGAGGATTTGTCAGTCTTTCTTCCTCCAGGGAGAATCGACCGAGCGATTTTTGTTACTCAACCCACCGCTCGGATAGCGGAAAACGTTACTTCGACATTCGACCTAGTATGGAGATTCATTCGATAAATAATTATCAGATTCAGCAAATTACCGCATTGAGACACATAGGTCTAGGTCAGATGACAAAAGAACTCGAGGAACTCGTAAAATTGCTCGTCATCGTTTTGCCGAATATTTCATCTTGCTGCTTCAACGCCAGCGATCTCCGTGCAATATCGATCGCAGGGAAAAGCGCGCTTTTACGGATTTTTCGCGGAGCGAGTACGTGGTTGGCGCTACGGCGCTCGTGTCTGCAGCAACGCCGTGTCAATGAACCTCCGTGACACATTGTCGCGAGAAGCAGCATGACCGTATACTTCAGACAGTGGTTACGGGCAGATTCCAACTGACGGCGGATCGATCGGCCGAGGAGAACTTTTCACGGCGGACAGTCGTGTGGCAGCGACGTCGGCGGCGGCGGAGGCGGCGATGGCGGCGGCGGCGGCGGCGGCGGCGGCGGCGGCGGTGTGGTCTTTCGCGAAACCGGCGGGCTCGTAGTAAATCAATAGAAGCCACGTGAACCCGCGACGGACGATCGTTCCGTCACGCTCCGTCCGTGGAAGCGCGACCTCGTGAATTCGGCGAGCGAGCAGATCGATAATAATTCGGCGGCTGAGGGCCGCCTCCGAGAAGGATTTGACCTTTTGAACTCCCGATAGTTTCTCCGCCCGACGATCGTTCCTCATCGCGCTGGTCGTTTCGTGCTCGACTCCCGTGTCGATTGCGACACGGAGTGTCCGTCTGTTTGAGACACGAGGCTTTCGTTAGCCGAGGAGTACAGCCTGATTCTCTCAATAATCCACGACGTAGTTAATTTCCAGTCGTTGACTGCGTCCGCGCGATTCACGATGTCTCTCGCTCGTTTTTCTTAATTTATATTCGCTTTCACGTCGCGCGCGTATCCGTTGTTATTTTTCCCCGGTTGAGGTTTCCTCACGGACGAGGAACTTCGACCGCCGGACTATCTGCGGAAGTATCTTTATCTCACTTCGGTAACATTGTGTGGTTAGATTTAGATTTAGTGTGGTTAGATAAAACGTGACGATGCGTGACACAATATTCGACAGCGTCGCGGAACGCTTTATGGATTATACAACAGGCGTGCTCGACTCGCGAATCTTAATCCCTTTCTCTCTCTCTCTCTCTCTCTCTCTCTTTCTTTTCTCTCTCTCTCTCTCTCTCTCTCTCTCTCTCTCTCTCTCTACAGATACGTTGCTAATTATTCATACAGAGGAACCGTTTAATAAACATCTCGTATCGATTCTACTCGTACTTGGCGAGCATTGCGAAATCAACGTATATTTAACGCGTCTTCTACTTTTCCTTCTTTTTGTATCACTCACACAACGTAATCGTTGAAACAACGAGTGACCTATTTATGCCCATAAACCAAGAGCACGCTAAATACTGTTGCTGAATAAAGAATAGACTTCACCGGACACTTCGTGTTACGGCTAATGAAAGCCGTCGAGCGATGGATGCTCGTAATATCAAAAAAGGAACGATCATAGAAGAGAAAAAAGAGACGGAGGCGAAGTCGTTTAGATGTCTCCGACCAAGTGTCCACGGCGGGGAGGATCCTTGATGGAAATAGGAGCAGCACGTAGGCGTGTCTGACTTGCAACATCCGGCAGAAATATTGCAACTATTTCTGAAATTATTTGGCACACTTCGATACACACCTGCGACGTTCGCGGCGCACGGGTGTGCGCGGGTATGTTCCTTTCTCTCTCTCTCTCTCTTTCTCACTAATATATAAAATCGCTTTGTAAGAAGGAAAAAATTTACCCATGAATTCGCGAGCAACGGCAGATCATATCGAGGGAGGAGGGAAAAGAAGAGAGGAAAGAATGGCGCACGCTCGTGTTCCTTTCATCGACCGTTCAAAGGTTTCCGCGTACGCCTCGCGAAACTTTTCAATGAAAATATACGCTTTATCAGAGACGAGACGGAAACATTCAGCCGATGTTTTTGATATTACCTCCGTATGAACGTTATATATATATATATATGTGTGTGTGTGTGCGTGTGTACATACACATACACACGTGTATGTGTATATCTCCTAGCTCGAAATGTTTGCTTTAATGACAGCACAGGTAAACGCGTGCACGGTGTTTCGAGTTAATCCTGAAATTGGAGTGATTCGTATAATTTCCTCGCTTTTGAATGCCCCGCGAAATAGGATTTATCTCTAATTCCTGGGCGCTCCGGGGCGCGAGGCGGCGGAGAACGGTCAATAGTCTCGAGGTATGGCATCGCGACCGCAGTAACTATATTCCTGGGTGCGCAATTTAATTGCTTTCGTGGCATCGCATCACGAGATTTCGTGTCCGTTTTTCTCCCCCCTCCCTCTCTCTCTCTCTCGCGTCGCGATGGAATCCGACCGTCGAGCGTTCGAGCGAAAGCGACAATAATCTAGAGAGACGGCGACGCGATATCGCGACGATGATGACTGCCGGTGATGACCGCACGGGTCGTGCTGTCGGAGCGTCGTTTAATTGCTTTCGTCCCATCGAACCGCCGCTGTTGTTTTTCAACTCGTCCAAGTCGCTCGTGAAGCGGCTTTATCAATACGGGCCGAGAGAGTGCCCGGTAGTGAAAATGTCAATAATATCGAGCCAGGACGACATGACACCGCGGACAGGAAATAAAAGCGAAGTTTCATCGTCGGGGTCATCGGGAGAGATGATAAATACGAGAGCACCGAGATAAGATAATGCTTCTTACAGAGTGAGAAATTTATTCACACGTTCCGTGTCCGAGCATTATCGCGTTTTTGTTTCACGGAGGTCGCGAAAGAGTTCAGGTTCAGATAATGCCGGTTATTGCGGAGTCGCAGCGGGAGCCGAGCTTCTCAAGACGTCTGCGAGCAAACAACGTGATTCTGCGTGACGACGATTTTCTTGCATCTTGCAGCTCTAATGAATATCTAATCGAGCGCACTCACTAAGCCCTGAAGCGAGCGCCACGATCACGCGACCCGGGAACTTTGCGTTTTCGGCTCGGTAATCCGTCCGGCCGACAAAGCGCGCAATAAAGTCTATCGCCAAACTATCGATAACCCCCTCCCCCCTACTCCCTCCCGCCTCTGTAAAAACACAATTCCACGCACGCGGGCGCGACTGTCACATTGTGAAACGCGCACCGTCTGTGGTACGCGCAACGTGGTATCGTCGATCATACGATCGACATAAAAATATCGGGTGCGCCGATACAAAGGTGTTCGTTTGTTCAATTAATGATGGCAGCTCTTCAATCAAAACTCTGACCCAAATGCGGTCGCCCAATGTGATCATCCGCCGTAACGTATTCTCTCGTTAATAACAGCGCAAAGCAGAATTAGCGAACAGTCAGATGAATCCGGTCGGTCTACGATGCAGAGTTTGATCGATAGATAACCGATTCCAGCCGATAACTACTTTCCGATAACAAAAAGGAAGAGAGAGAGAGGGAGCGGGAGGGGGGGAGGGGGAGAGAGGAAGAAAGAAAGAGCAAGTCACAGTCGCGCGTGATGTTTCTCCAATCAGTTTTTCAGCGCTATTTCTATCCGCTGTTTCAGACTTGCCAGCCGTTATTTTGTCGTTGCATAATACACTCGCCGCTCCATCTATCCCGCATTCTCAGCCGTCTCGCCCGCCCCCCTCCCCAACTCTTTAACGTGCATTTACCGAAAGTCGGTCGTCGCGCCTGCATCTGGGGCCGATTCCGGATTTATCACACGTCTCCGTTGTGCGCGCATTACTGCATACACCCGGTATATTACCACGTAGCCCGCTGTCCGTTTTGCGCGCCGGGAAGCGCACGGAATGCGCGGCAGAATGCGCGATTATCGTTTGCCCGGCTTCTTCGGCCGTATCCATCACGACCGTTGACACCATTGGGGGCTGTCCGAGGCGAGCGCGAAGGCTTAAGAGACGAACGAACTCGAAAAACCTGCACGTAAATTCCGCAATCTCAGCGCGACTTTTCCGGCCGGCGCAGTTACTCGACTCGACGACTCGTAATCCCGGCTCGCGGCTCGTCTCTCCGAGCGAGGCTTCCCTCGACAACGGGAACGGGGCCCGGCAACGAGACAAGGTCCGACGACCTCCGCGCGCAGGGATTCCCAGCTAAACGTGCAAAACGTCAATGAGGTCCAGACGCAACGCCGCGCGAGCCACCGCAGCAGCAGCAGCCGCCGCGGCGCGCGCTAATTGCGTCCGTCGCATCAAAACAAAGCAGTCGCCGCGCGCCGGTCCCGTTCCCGGTCCCCCTCGGGTGGTGATTCGCGAAACGGGGCCAATGACCAAGCGGCAGCGCAGCGTGGAAGCCCGCCAGGGTCCCGAAATACGACGGAAGTAGCGTTTGCGTGGGTCAACGTTTTCCAAACGGGCCGTACACGACACCGGCAAAGTTCCGGCGCTCAGGGCGAGATGCTGCTCATCGGAGTTTATGCGCGGGACGCGGTTCCGATCCGAGTATTCTCGGATCAATTCGGCTCCGCGAGATACCGCGAGCGGTGGGCCCTCCGCCAGGAGGAAGCCCGTTGCATGCGCATCCGCCGCGTCGAGTAATGCCGATTTTCGAAACGTGCCTCTGCCTCTGAAAGTTAGCGACCCTGTGAGATCCAATTTCGTGTGTCATTTGTGTGATGAAATTGATTTACATATCTGCTCGTTGGGGAGGTAATTATTACGGACGTCCGGGAGGACTGTACTCGTGTGAGAACGGTACTCGTGCGAAAGATGGATCTTTGTGTAATCTAGCAATTGAAGGGGAGAATCAGCCAAATTTCTCGAATCTATTCACTACCTCGCCTCTGCCTCCGCAATCTAGCCTCCGTTTTCTCCTGTCGTACGTACGTGGTATGCGAAATAAGTTTACACAAGTATTTTGCCATTTGTGCTACGAGCGCACCTCGTATACCTCGCGACGTGTGTCCAAATCTTGCGGAGCGACCGTGAAAGTGCACAAGCATCGCTGAACGCGCACGAGACGAGAGAACGTCGGGACCGATACGAAAATATGAATCCGACCCTAACGTGACTGGTGCATATATATATATGCACGTGGTGCATGTGCATGCAGCGCGCGGCGCTGCTCCTCCTTTTGTCGTACCCGACTCTCTCTCTCTCTCTCTCTCTCTCTCTCTCTCTCTCTCTCTCTCTCTCTCTCTCTCGTGAAAATCGTGCCGCGGCGGCGACGACGCTGCTAGAGCAGAGAAGAGACCCGAGAATATAGCGCGACGCCGAACATCGGTAGATGCGTGGAATTTGGAGGACGCCCTTAAAGTATCGTACACAACGTTCGGCGATGACGGCGATGCGAGCAACCGCTGTGCGCTGAGCATCGCAGCGTCGTCGCAGCCTGGCCGATCCGTCATTTTCAGTCACCTCGAGTTATTTCCAGCCCGGAAAAATCTCCGAGGAAGAACGCTCCGCTGGAAGCGGTGAGATAGGACCGAGCAAAATTTCGAAAGTCGAGGACGGAGAGAGAGAGAGAGAGAGAGAGAGCCCTCGGAGTATGCGGGTATTAGAATATCTCAGCTAGTAACTTACGGGGCTATACGGATATTGTACTCTTTCGGGAGCAACGAACGCGATAAAGTACGTAGTGCTTCTGACGGCGACTTTCTTGTCGCGTGACGATAACGAAAAAGGGAAAAAACGAGAGGGAAAAGAATTAACGATGACGTAACCGGTCGTTTGTTACTATCAGTGATTCGCGCAAGAGCGAAAGACTAATTGCCGGGCAGCGAGTTTAATGTTACCGTTACGTTATCACGGCGCGCAAGAAACGTCAGGGATGAACGGTCAACATCTAAATTAATCCCGTGACGTTCCAAGCGAGACGTAGACGGATTGACGCGGGGAAGTCTAGAGGAGGATACGCTTTTCGGAGGATACGTGCTCCGTGTTCGTGCCGCACCTGCCGGTCAATAAATAATGAGACTAGCTATTCTTAACGCAGTCGTTGCTTATCGATCGGCGCGGGAGATGGCTTCGTCCTACAAATCCCCGCGAAAGCTTCCGTCCGTAGTCGCGAGGATCATGCCTGTTAATTTATTACGAGTCGAAGCGCCGTCACCCTTCTTCCTTCCCTCTCGCTCCTGCGCCGCTAATTCTCGCGGTTGGTCTTACACTGTGAACGGGGCTTAACGTCGGCTCGTCGTCGCCCTTCCTGTCGCCGTGTACACGGCTAAGACTCTTTAACATTTGCGTGCCGCGGAGGTTTCTAAGCCGCGGCTTAGATCAAAGTTCACGTTCGCCTCGCGGCCGATTGCGGGGGACGGGGAGGCGTGTAAGCGGCTACATTCGCTCGCGCAATTACGGAATAACGATCCGCCATGGTATCGCGATATCGTAGCGACCAGCTCTCTTGCCGTGCGCTCGCTTGCCTAAGTCGTCCTTATTCTCGGCAAAAACGAGCGAGCAAAAATTGCCGCGCAAAAATTGGCCACTTCCGGCCGAACCGTAAAAACACGTATATCCGCATGCGTTGCTATCCGTTGATACAAAGCACTCGGTCCGAAACGCACTCTTGACAACCGCGTCAGGTGCCCGAGGCTCTGGACAATTCGTATGTGAGTCTTCGAGTATCCGACTGCGCGATCGCATTCCTCGAAATTCGACGTCGAAGTGCACGTCAGTAGACTTCGCAGTGTCGATCGCGCGAGTTACGATAATTGCTCCGCCACGTGCTCGTTATCAAGCGAAATAATAATGAACCTCTTGTGTTACATTTTTGATCTTTTTTATCCTTCATTCTCTATCACTTTTAGCAGGGCGGCCTATTATGGAGAGCGAAATGGCACTTTCGACGACGATTAGGCATGGTGAAAAGGGCGCGCATTAATCGCAGAGTGCTATCGGTAGATTATCGCTTAATAGTTAATCGTAAAACACGCGCCCCACTCGACCTCGGCGCAGGAGGAACAAAGGAACGCGAGTTTACCCGATGAATTTTTAAGAGCGAATCTTCCTCGCCACTTGTTCTCGTTAACTAGCTGGACCTGGACGTGCATGTGTGTGTGTGTGTGTGTGTGTGTGTGTGTGTGTGCGCGCGCGCGCGCGCGCAGCTGGACCGGGAAAATAACATAATGCATTTGGTATCATGAGCCGGGCCAAGACCTCGTGAGACCAGTTAAGGGTTAATTAGAGCCGGCGCGAGATGTAACGTCTCTCTAGCTTTAATTCTCCGACTCGTTCCGTCGCGCGCGCAAACCGCGGCTAATACTGTGAATGATAACGTGCCTTCTGGCTATCTTACACGCGACGTTTGCGCGCGAGAGTGTATCTACTTATCGCATGCAAACATTTCCCGCGAGTTGGAATAATCGAAGGGACCAAGTACCCCCATCGCCCCCCTCCCTCCCTCCCTCCTCGCCCCGCCCCGCCCCGGTCCTTTGCAAGTTGCACTCGCGCGCATCATCTAGATACAAACACGTGTGCACACACCTCCACGCTCGCGCTAACGAGCGAGCGGACGAGCGAGCAAATGTGTGCGTTATAATTATCGCGCTTTATACGAGATAATAACGTTGCAATTCAAAGCGAAACGTTATTGCAATATTACCTTTCGGCGTTAACGATATTATACGATTTATCCGAGCGTGAGCGCAAATGAACACGGGACAAAGAGCGACACTTGTTTTGAATTTATGAAATTCATTAAGACACGCGCACGCGGCCGACCGTAGCATGGAAAATCCTTCGAGGGTTGCGCAGGATATCAAGGATCGAGGCTATCGAGGCAAAGCGTTTCTCATGCCCCAGCGGAAGGCCGGAAGGCGGAGCGGCCGCGGCCGCGCGCGGGCAGTCACTTCCTCGTTCCGGCAGCACAGTGAAAAATTAACGACGTCGTCGTCGTCGTCGTCGTCGTCGTCGTCGTCGTCGTCGTCCTCGTCGTCGACGAGGAGGACGACGAGCGGGACGAAGCAGAAGTGCGTGCGCACTGCGGTTTTTCCCGACGCAAGTATAAATCGCCCGGAATCCCCTCGCGCTCCGAGGGGCAGTCCAGCCTCGTTTCCCTCGGGGGGTTGAAGCTTCCCCCCCTTCGGCGCACGCAGTCTGCGCAGCTTCGCGCTGCGGAGTGGCGTAACGAACACCGCGAGCAGGACGACGCACCGGCCGGAGCGACGAGTCCGTCGTGATATCGTGAAATATGCAGCGCCGTCGTCCGCCGCTGCCTGTCACTGTTGCGGGCGAATTAACGTTATGTTACGTTACGTTACATCACGTTACGTTGCATCACGCTGCGCGCGTTATCTCGCGACTCATCCGCGCCGCGGTTGTTCCAAACGCGAGCGTTTCGTCGGCGGCGTTACGTCGTCGCGCGCGCGCGCGACTCCTGAGGTATTATCGCCGCGAATTGAGAGCGAAATTTACATAGTTCTCTCTCCCGGAATGTGCACTCCCGTCTTCAGGTTCTCCCTTCCCCTCCGCCCCCTGCTCTTTCTCTATGTCTCGCCTTCTCTCGCCGGTCGCTAACGAGCCGTGGAGGAGCCTTTTCAGAGATGGCGCCCACCGTGTCGGCGCGACGCGGACTTCCATCCATTGGGGAAAACCCTGCGCTAAGACCTTTCGCGCGTCGCACCCCCATCGCGACGTGTCACCCTGGTGCTGGTGAAATAGCGAGGCGCGCCAAGTTTGAGGGCCGTTACCGCGAATGGGTGTTCCCGCGAGAAGCCGTACCGCGAGAAGCGACCCGAGACGTCTAATTAGGGTTCATTGTTATTCGCTCACGTGTGCCACTTAAATTCCGGACCGGGCGAGGAGCGACGAGACCGGCGCGGAGGCGTGAAAACGCTTCCGCGGCTCGGCGACGTGGTCGGACCGGCGCTCGGTTATCGCTTCTCTTCACGAGGAAACTTTCCGCCGCGACTCTCGGCGACGCCGGCGAGATCAGATAGTGGACGTAGGCGCAAAGTGTACGCGCGAGTACTTCCACCCCCGCGCGCGCGCGCACGCGCGCGACTGCTTCCACCCCGCTTCAGCCGGTTAATACGCGATCGTTTGTGGCAGATAAAATTTACAGCAAAGGCGCGGATCCATGCGATATTGATGTTGACTTCTCAGCGCAAATCAGCCGCATTCTCTCGGCGCGATCTTGTCGCGTCTGTGCCATCGATTTTCCTTATTTCTGCCGCTGAAAGTCCCCAATTTCACGCGCTCGCTCTTCTATCTGATGGGCTTTATTGACTCACGACGGCTAATTGTAACACGATCGACTTGACTCACGAGATGTGAATTTTCTACCTGCCAGGTGCTGCTTTCTTTAGTTTTATTCAGCTTCATCCGTCCGAGAATCTCCGTCGAGGAGAATATCGTAAACTATTTTTGAAAATCTGTCCTCTCTCTGTGTGTGTGTGTGTGTGTGTGTGTACGTATGTGTTCTCTATTTAACACGTCCCGATTCTCCTGATATCCAGGTCATGAAAACGCGCGACTTGAGCTCTCGACGCGTCGAGAGGGCGAATTTTACGCCACGCGAGATTCCTTTCGATGTTCTATTAGAGTTGTATTATTCAGGTGACACGGGTAAGACCATTTACGAAGTTTCATCGTAGCGAGTCCGATATCGGTGCGCTATTATGTGATATCGAAATTCGATTTCGCCGCCCTTCTTAGCGCGTACCGACTGCTGGCAGGTAATCGCATTCGCGTAATCTCTCGCGTGAAACACGACAGATAAGTTTACGGCGTAGCCTCGATAATGGGAACATCGATCGCGATTTCGCGCGCACTGTTTTTTTCCGCGAGCTCTCTTCATCGGTTTTGGATATGAGAGAGAGAGAGAGAGAGAGAGAGAGAGAGAGAGCGCAAGGTGTTGCCTCTCGCGGTGCACGTAATTAAACAGCGTGTTATTTCGAACTTCATTTTTAAATGAGACGTCTTATTTTCCACGTTGCTCTATTTTTCCTCTCTCTCTCTCTCTCCCTCTCTGGAGATAATGCCATCTTATTCGGGAGTAAATGGTGCGGTACATGTACGTATTTTATATCGCGTTACACAGAGCATTGTCTGTGCGCGCAGACAATTGTATTCGCGTCAGACAGATAATTTATGTAATGCGGGATTTCTTCTTTTACTATATTCTTTTTGCCGTCTTCTCCTCGACGACGCGATCTCGACGCGCGTCAAGCAGCAAATTACCCGTCCACTGGCTTGAGCACTCAGAGCTGCGTAAATTTTTATGCCGTCGTCGCCGAGCGACAGCGACGCGATTCAGTCGGAATCGGTGAGATAAGTTTCACACGATGTTTGCGCAATCAGCCAGAACATACACGCACGATTGTGCACCATGACGTTTCCCGCGTCTTCCCCCTTGGCGTGATAAATCGGAGGCTTTTCCGCCTGTAATGATTATTAATGAGGGTTATGAATCTTGGCGGTTATTCGGTAAAACACACGGATGTAGGGACGCATGGGCGGACAAAAAGCAGGCTTTAGCGTAAGGACAAAAACGACAGGCTGCTCGCGGAAATGTATGGTCCAACGCGTCGTTCCCCCCCCCTACCCTGTGCTATTTTCACGACGTTTCCTCTGCGCATAAGTCAGCGGTGGCTTAGAAGCTGCTAGTCCTCGAGGACGTGCCGCGAACTTTTGCGCGGAATCTCGCAATAAGGGATCGTCGATCGCATCAAGACGGCCGACAAGCCGCAACGCAAGCCGACGTCTACGCTGCGCGAAAGGACATGTTTGTGCAGAATAACCGCGCGTCTCGATTTGAGCCCCACGTCTCTCGCGATCACATCGAGATCAGCGAGATTCCTCCACTCCTCACGATCTCACGAGAGAGAGAGAGAGAGAGAGAGAGAGAGAGAGAGAGAGAGAGAGATGTCCGCGCGCGCCTGACTGGGCTTCCTGCAAAGGAGGGCCAAATTATTCTCGAACGTCGAGAACAAATATTGACACGCTTTTCCTGTACACAACTACGGACGGGAGAAAGATTTGCGATACCGTCTGCCCCGGCAGACATTTTCGCGCGTTTCCAACGGTAAGAGGGAAGAGCCGAAAGTCAATACGATCGCATGTGAGATTGGGAGATTTCCTTCGTGCTGCCGCTCTCTTGCCGCCTCTTCTCTCTCTCTCTCTCTCTCTCTCTCTCTCCCGACCTTGATCGAAGGCCAACCCCGCGGGGCACGCGCTAACGCTCGGAGGGCCACAATGGCCACGCATCCATACTAATTACGGCGCGTCCGCACATTGGCCAATAACGGGCCCAACGGTGGTCTGCGACTGTCGAGGGAAATCTCTCGGCGCGCTCCTGCTACGAGGTCCTCGGTGACACAATACGAACAGGGGTGCTGGCGACGGGTAGGGGGTCGCGCAATAGGAGGGCCGGAGAACCGGGAAAGTCGACAGTCGACGGGACGACGAGGCGCAATTTCGTAAATAGGGAATGGTTACGTAGGGATTATTCCGGGCGCGAGGATGATTCAATCGAACGATTTTATAGCCGGCAGCTGCGGCGAATCCCGCTCGTGAGGAGGAGGAGGAGTAGACACGGAGGCGGCGGGGGATTTAACTGCTGATTAAGCATCGCCGAGGATATCAAGCGGCGGCGTTATCTCGCGGGCGATTTACGCGAGAGCGAGTAACGTCCCCCCGGCTGCCGTAACGTCGTGACGACGTAACGTTTGTTTTATCACCGCGGCCATTATCGCCGTTACTTACTCGCTCGATCGTTCGCACGAAAGGCGCCCCGGCGAAACACGCTAAATCCCACGGTATCGCCTTTAATCGGGTCAATTTTGTCGAAGCGAACGGCGAAGTCAGGTGAACGGCGCGCCATTATCGCTCGGTTAAAGGATACACCCCCGACCGGGGGGAGGGGGGAGGGGTGGTTTCGGCCGATCGGCCGATACGAATGAAAACGAGTATTAGCTCATGATCGAAGAACGTGGTTCCGCAGAGCGCGGTTCTATGCTAATTAAATGAATGAATTTATACCCCCGAGAGCGAGAGAGAGCGAGAGAGAGAGAGAGAGAGAGAGAGAGAGAGAGAGAGCTAGCGATTCCATTTAATTCGAAATTCGGGGATATCGGCAGCGCGGACAAAAACGGCGCGGCGTGGAATATCAGGGGGAAAAATAGCGTCGCGCTGCTTTTGTCGGCACGAAAGTCGCTCTCGAATTAATCGAGAGAGCCCCGATGAAAATTTCACGCGGCGGAAGCGGGACAATATCCCGTCGGCGGCGGCGGCGGCGGCGGCGGCGGCGGCGCGTTATCGATCTCGTCGACGTGGACGGGAACGCGTTCCCGCGAATGTCACGAAAGGCGGGACACATAGGAGTGACGAGCTATCCAGCACGCGCGCTCCAACGCACACGCACGTGCGCGCGCTCAAAGTCGTGTCGAAGCGTATTTTTCGAATTGCGGCCGCGAGAGAGACGCGGCGGAGGCGCCTGTGTAAATCGCCTGGGCCGGTTTCGTGGCCGCCGCCACCGCCGCCGCCGGCTTTTACATATCCGCCGAGAGTGTTATGGACTCAGTCACGCCATATGGTGTCGATGGAGCCCAAAGGGTTGCGCCGCCGCGGCCGTGGTCCTTGAGCGAGCGAGCGAGAGAGCAAATTCTAAAAGCCGAGCTCGCCACAGTCCTTCACCTTGCTTCTCGACAGGCTCCTCGAGACCATTACAGGAAGATCCCGGGGTCCCTTTGTTCCATCGGGCCATCGGCGCTCTTTACGTACGTGCTTCCGCGATTTCGCAGCGGCGGGCCTCGACGCGCGGCGTCTGTCGCGAGCATCGCCGGCCGCGGCCCGCGCTGCGAGACCATTCATTTCGGAAGACAACGACGCGTGAATACGAAGACAGAAGGGCTCGCCGGCCGGGTGTCTCGGCAATTTTAATGACTCGTGCCGCAACACCCGGCGATTGTGGCCGCTCCCTCGCGTCGTGCATAATGCACAGGACGAGCGAGCGCGGGATGTTGCAAAAATGTTGCTCGACCGCGACGACGTTCGATGCCTGGGCTATTCAATTTCCCGACCATCCCGTCGCGATATTCGACGCTGCGCGGCCGCGCCTTGTATATACACGGACGGATCTAGACAACAAATTCCGGATAAAAGAGCCGGTAACTTTAAATTGCTTTTTTTTTTCAAAGGAGCAATTTCGCACGCGCTCGTTGTATATTCTTCGCCCTTTCAAGCTCCAACCTGATGCCTTGAGTATTAAAGCGAGTCTTTGAATACAAAGCAGAAAATCGTTTCATCGAGCCGTTTTTATTAAGGTGCTCGTCGTTTTTCTTTTTTCTATCTTTCTGCAATTAGCGTCGTCGTCATACGTAGCGTTGTGTGTGTGTGTTGCGCTGCGGCAAAGGCGATGCGCGCTCTCGTATTTATAATATCTGTCACGTTTAAGACGGATAATGCAGGTCGTGCGCTATTTCCGCGCACAGATTGCGGAAAACGACCTTACGATCGCGTAAGGTCTCCGAGCGTGCAATTACTGGGAGTAGGAAAAGAGGAGAGAAAAGAAAGAGGAGGGGAAAAGGGGAGAAGGGAGAAAAGCAACGGAGTTTCATGCGCGGCGCGTGCGCGCGCGGTTTGGGAGAAAAATTTCAAACGCGCTTATCCTCAAAGTTCTTCGAGTCCGCGGAGAGGCAAAGCTCGGAGGCGAAAGCACTGTTTTCTCGCGGAGACGGCACGGCGTCTTGGCAGCACGTGTCCGAGGCATTATAGGGCATTACGCTTTTTACGTCTTACGCGGATTCTATACACCGCGTAAATCCTGTTACGTGTACGCTTCTCGAGCGCACGTCGCGCCGGCGGATTATCCGGCGCCGCGTTCGCGCCGAGCGACTTTCCGGGCGGAAGAAAGAAAATTTTGAGAAGCGAGTAGCGCGCGCGCAAGTGGGTGACCGCGATATCCCGGGTATCTGATCCACTTTACTCTTAATGTCCTTGCGATATTGCCTAAAGAAGTAAGAAGCTCGACGGGCAAAGTGGATGCGGCGTGTTTTGCAGCGACACGCCCTGCGCGGTCGATTGAGTCTACTTCTTCGAGCGCTGCTCGAAAAAGCCACTCAACAATGCTGCTCGTGCGTATCGTGGCAGCTGGTACACACTGGTATTTTTTTTTACGACGTATTCGACATTAAGCGAGGCTCAGCTCGCGTTGGGAAACGTTGTGTATAAACGTGTCGCGTAACAGCGAGGCCGCTTGGCGCTCTTTCGCAAAAGAGACTTTTTTTTACTTTACCGCGAGCCGATTTCATTATGATAAAGCACTTGAAATCGAGCGCACGAGAAATTCTCGGTGGAGACACGCGGTGGCACCCCTTCCCCCCGCCTTTTTGAGGAATTTTGCCTCGGGAAAGGACCGCTTCTAAATCACAACGTGGAATTAAAGTCGAAACGTTTTAGGATATCCCGCTGGGATAATGGGTCCGCCCCGCTTCTCACAATTAATTTCTCGCAACCTCGTGACTCAAGCTGAAATTCAACGCGGCTCCCGAGCCGAAGGAAAGTTAGGTGTGATATTTACATATTTAATAGTTTTTTTAAATTTTAATTCTTGCGCGACACAGTTATTCGCGGTCTGAGTTTATACATTTCCCTGCCTCTGTTTCAACAATGCGCGCGCGCGCGCATCTGTAAAATACGAATGCGCAATAAAGTCGTCGCGGTAAATTAAAGTTTAAATAAAATATCACCGTAAATTTCGCATTAATACGCCCTACGTTGCTGCAGTTTAACGCGATTGCGAGGAAACGCGAATCGCCGCTCGCCGCGCGCTCCACGCCGCCAAACACACAATCCCCCCGCCAAGTCATTTATTCTGTAACGCGAAATATATCTTTCGCCGTTCGAATTTCGCGTTCGTATTCAGATATATGCCTCCGCGCGCTGCGCGTTCTCTTTGAAATTCCGGCATATTTATTCCATCGAATGGAAATATTTCCTCGCGCATCAGAAAATCGCGAGCGCGACATTCAAGCGAAACGTAAAGCCTTGCGCGCGCGCGTGCGCTGACTCTCACGCGAAATATCTGCGCCGTGCGCGCGCGAACACACAAGTTCCGGCGTCCCTCTATTCCCGAGACTTTAACTTCAACACAAACGCGCGTGTCCATCGCGTTAACCGTTTCAGCTACTCGCGCGCGCGCGCGTCCATGAGGACACGCGCGCGTGTACGCCCCGCGCTGTGCGCGTTATTTCCTGCACATCCAAAGTGATTTGCGGCAAAGCGGCCGAAATTAATGTATGCGGCTGCATTATCCGAAGAGACCTGTCGCGCATCGGACATTAATCATACTTTATCTATGGATCCTTCGGACGCGAAAGCAGGAAGCCCATTATCAATAGAGTTTTATCCGTTGGACTATGACACTTGCCACTTGGATAAAAACACAGGAGATAAACGGCAAAGAGGCAGAAGATAAGAAAAGGGCGGGAAAATCGTCGAACGGAAGTGTGCATGCATTGATATTAATGCATGCCCCGATATTAAAGCCCGGAAATTGACGGAGCTACAGCAGCGCCGCCGCTAAGTAAATCAGACATAGACGATGAGTAACGATACGCGAGTAAACGAGCGTTGAAAAATGACGAGCGGCGGCGCGCGCGCGCCGGAGATCAAGATTCGTTCGATCGCAACGCCGAAGAAATATAACGCCACCGCGAGGGTATAAGTGATCTCCCCTCCCTCGGCGGTATAGCTCACCCGGTATTTTCTTCCGCCTCTAATGACACGGTTTTGCCCAAACATCTGCTGGATCCCAGCGTGTTCATTGATTCAGAGGAGACGCTCGGGTCGTCCGATGGTTAGGTTGGTAACCCATCGTGGACATCCTTCCATCAACATTGTACGAGCGCGCGACAGTTACGACGACATTGTTTTGTAGTATAACATTGACATGTACTCGGCGCATATTAGCGTGCGCGTATTACGCCTTTGGGGGGCAGAGAAGAGGGAGGGCAGGCGAAGGTAATTGCGAGGAATGGGACAATGTGGCGTGTTTTGCCGGGGTATCGATTTTATCAACGTCGTCCGACGTGACAATCAATCTTCATAATTCGCGGAGACGAGGGGAAATTCTTTTGCAAATTGCAATTTGCCGTCGCGTCGTGAACGTGACGCGCGTAAATTCCCACGGTATCGCGTCGGTACGCGCGAACCGACTCTTTCATTTTCGTCCCAAAGCGATCAGTGGTGCGTTATTTGGAATAATTTCTACATATTTAATATGTATTATATATTTGATATTAATTTATATATTCGATCTTTTCTATGTATGCTTTTAACAACTTGTGACGTGATTCTCGTACGTCATGAGCTCGTTAAATAGATAAATAGGACCACAAAAAGAGCGAGGGAATCGAGAGAGAGAGAGAGAGAGAGAGAGAGAGAGAGAGAGGGGGGGGTGGAGGGAAATAAATGACGATGAAACAAATAGAGAAATAGTACCGACATATTATGCCGCAAAACTATCCATCCTCAAACTCCCATTACGCTGTTACCGTGATATAACAATTATTAAGGCGAGCGATCAAATATAGCACTGACTAATGTCGTATTTATTAAGCGAGCAGACTGACATCCGGCGTTTTTCCGTGCAGCTCCTAATTGCCAGATGTCGTGATCCTAATGTTCATCACGAACTTGGTCATTACACGCGCGGGTGTGCCGTTGTATAGCATAGCCGTTGTAATTTCCTACTCTCCCCGATCTCGTTAAAACCGCGAGCCGTGTCTGTGTCTTGCAGCGGCGGATAGACGAGCAGCGCACGAAACGCGCGCGGCCGCGACGATTCGATATTCGCGTGGAGCATCGCGCACGTTAGGCTCTTTTTGCGGGGGAGGTGGGGGGGGGGGGGTTACCGGTCTTCCGGCGCGGCGGCGCATGTCGTCTCTGTGTGTGTCACCGCTTTCGGGACGCGGAAATAAATGGGAGCTTTCGGGCGATGACACGGCGCAGGAAACGGATCGAGTCTCGCGAAAACGAGATTCTCGGATTCTTTTTGCGCGAGCTACTTTTCACCGACGTACGTACGTACGTCGGCGGACGTATTGCGATGTGATATCTCGTCGGGAGATACACACCGGGAGATGTACGAGAGTCTACAATAAATATATATATATATATATATATGTATATGTATATGTACACGTATATAAAATGACAGAGGTCGTCGTCGCTTCATTAATAGGAAAGAGCGCGACCGCGCTGTGGATATATCTGACCCAGCTGCACGTTACACGTGTGTCACCTCTGCGCAGCCCTGTGCCGCAAGGGACGGTAAAAGGGCATCTCGTTTCCTTGATTGCATAACAGAAAATTCAAAGAGACTCCGCGCCGGGCGTCGCGCGTCGCGCGACAAAATTGATCTCGCGCGGCAAATAAAACGTTGATTTAAATCTGATTGTCCGGGTACACTCTCGTTTGCACTACACTTCGCCCAAACAGCGTTAAGTTACGGCAATCGACCCGCGCTGTTCTTCCAGCCACGGTCGAGCGTTCTCCAAATTCGTGCGTCGCTATGAATATACATTATTACTCGTACAAATCGTTATTTTCACGGGGAATCTAATTTGCGTCGGATATATTCACGCGAAGCGACGGACACGGCCGCTGAGGTGATTACAAAATTTACATGAAGCGATAGACGTCGTTACCGTCAAGGAAGGTCAAGCACGCTATAGGCTTGACCTGGACTCGCTCTCGTGAGGACGCATCAAATCTACGTCCTCTTCGCTATTGAGACATCAAGCGCTATGACGCCGCCGAGACAATGCGCGCGAGACAAGCGCGCGGGGTTAGGCGCGGTTTCACGACACACATCGTGCGAATTCAACAGACGCTTTACCGCACAATGCGACTGCGAAACGAAAGCGTCTCGTCCACAAGGCACAAAGGCTTTAATTGCGTCCGCGTGCCTCGACTACGCTCGTCGTAAAAGTAAGCGATGCGCGAGCAAAATCCCGAAAGTTTAAAGCGCTATCGCGACGGCGGCAGCCTCGCTCGCGCGCGGGCGCGTTCCGCGCCGACGAGGATGCGCCGACGGAACTTCGCAGATTAACTGCCTCTAGCAATGATATAGAGGCGTTAGACAGAATGGAAAAGAGAGAACAACAGATAGAGATAGGCCAAGAGAGACGGAGCCAGAGAGAGAGAGAGAGAGAGAGAGAGAGAGAGAGGGGGGGAGGAAGAGAGGGAGCACAGCGGCAACGAGGGTGGTTTCAGACGCATGCAACCGCTATCGATTGACAACCCTCGTCCCCACCAGTGCCGCGCTACGCCATCACCACCGCCAGCAGCAGCAGCAGCAGCAGCACCAGCACCACCACCACCACCACCACCACCACTTTCAGTACTACCACCACCATCATCACTACTACCACCGCTGGCACGAGCACCATCTTAAACTACTACCATCAGCAACGTCGACGAAGGTGGCGGCGGCGGCAGCAGCGACGGCGGTGGCCGTCGCGTCTTCTGGCTTTTCTCTCAATCAATTCAAGTAACCTCCACGCCTCAATCTCTTTTCTATCTCTCCTAACCCCTTATCAAACTAGTTTCAGCAATTTATACCTGGTCGGTCGGAATCTCCTAGTCTTAGCTCGGAATCGCGGTATGAAATTATGAGTCGCGCCACACTTGGTGTAATCTTCGATCGTACTTGGGGGATTTAATCCCCCACGACGACGACGACGACGACGACGACGACGGGGTAAAGCGATCTCGCGCCACCTCCGTCTTTCCTCCTCCGTTATTTCCTACTCGCGTGCTCGCCTCCCGGTTCTTACACTTCGACGATTCCGCCCCTTTATCTCGCGTGCCGCGTGACGCCGTGTTCTTCCACGTGCGTTCACGACTGCTGCACGTCTACAAATGCATCAAGCTGCAGCCTTTGCAACTTGGCGCGATCTTTCATTGTCCACGGTGCGATTTAATTCCAACGGCGAAACAAATTTTTCCGTCTCTCAAATTGATTTCTCTCTCTCTTTCTCATGCGCTCTCTCCCTCCCCTGGCTCATTACATTTACTTCCTCTACTTTGTATTAACGCACGATGGTCTCTCCTTCTATCCGTCCTACTCTTGTTTCTCTATCGCCGCGGCGCGTTGCTCGTTTTTTCTCCTTGCAGCCCTATCGAATTATAAATTTTATCAGTTTATATAACACTCCGATCACTCGCGAACGATTTAATCCCGGGATGAAATAGATGTCCCGCTGTCTCCTCTGTGCTCTCGTCCATTTTCCATTCTCTCTTTCCATATTTCAACGGACCTTCCCCCCTACCTTTTATATCCATTTCACTTCCGCTCTCCGTCGGAGCGCGCGTCTGCGTACCGTTTAAAATTATATCAAATTACAACTCGTAGCCCAGTTCTCGTAGTACGATCTCTGATCGTCCTTGGAGGATTTAATTTCAGGACGAAATAAATTTCCCTCATTTTGTCTCTTCTTCCCTGCATTTTCTACGGCCTTTCCGTATTTCAACTCTCCCCCTTTATCCGTCTCGCCCCTCGCTCCTCTCTCTCTCTCTCTCTCTCTCTCTCTCTCTCTCTCTTTCTCTTTGCGACATTCTCTGGTGCTGCTGTACGCGTGTTCCTTCGACCGGAGCGCGTTTGTCTCCTCGTTTGTCGACTCTCTTCCACTTTGGCTGCCTCTCGCGACGCAGTCTACTCTCTCTCCGGCTCTCGCGGACTTCCTCTTTCGTCCCTCCGTCGGCCTTCCAGACTCTCGTTCCTCCCCGCCTCCTTCTCCGCGTCTGCTGTGCTCCAGAGTGCCTTCCCCGCTGAGACTTTGTCGTCGTCGTCGTCGTCATCGTCATCGTCTCGGTCGACTCCCCATGTCGCTGCGGGATTTCCGCGAACCCCTGTTCTAGCGCTCCCCTTATATCAAGAGATGCCCCAAGCACGAGCGGGGCGAGACGGAAAGAGACAGACAGATCGCCAAGTTCTGACCCCTCCTCTCCGACTCTCGACGGTCTGAGAGAGAAGAGAAAAAGAAAGGGAGAAAACGCGGGAGAAGAAGACAGAGACGACAGAGAGGGTCAAAGATGTAAAAAGAGACGGGAGAAGAAGGGGGCGGATGGAGGGCGTGCGACGAGGATAAACCGAGCGATATTAAACGAAATGAGAGAAAGAGAGAGAAACGAAAGCGCGAAAGACGAAGAGGGGGGGAGAGAGAGAGAGAGAGAGAGAGGGAGAGAGAGAGAGAGAGAGAGAGAGAGAGAGAGAGAGAGAGAGAGAAAGAGAGAGAGAGAGAGAACGGTGAGGGAGGAGGAAGCGGAGAAAAATTATAGGGAAAAAGCGAGGCAACACGGAGGGACCGGGCCAAGGGAAGGATGAGGGAGAGAGACGAGGGGAAGGGAATGGCGTCCTCCAACGGCGGCAGCCGAAATATTTTACGAGCTAAACTGCGCCGGCGGCCTTTGCCCGCGAGAATCGATGTGCGAAGATCAGACGCCGCGTTGGAGGGTGCTGGTGCGGCTGGTGGTGGTGGTGATGGTGGTGGAGGAGGCGGAGGCGGCTTCCGTCTTCGCCATGCCAACGCCGCACTCTCTCTCTCTTTCTCTCTCTCTCACGTTCGATAGCCGATTAGAGGAGAAAGTGAGGTCTTCTTGACCGGAGGGCAGAAAGGGACTTTTCGATTTCCGATGTCTTCTCAGGAGCGCGGAAGGTCGCGTCGTCGTCGTCGAAGGTTTCGCAGGCCACCACCCAGACTCCCGCCGGAAGTCGTAATTATGGAAGGAAATAAAGGGCTCGGGAGGGGGGAAGGACGGAGTTCGCTCGAGTGGAAAGTGGAAAATCTAGTTAACCGAATGCCAGCGGCGATCCGCTGGGAGAACTCTCTGCGGTATTGGTTACTTGCCTGTGACGTTTCGTCGTCGAGTCAGAAAAGTGTACACAGGGTAAACTACCAGGCTACGATTTTGGTTTTCTCTTGCCCGGAGCAAGGGAAACTGATTACTTTCTCCGTCTCTCTTCTTCGTCTCTCGCTGTTTCTTAAACGTTTACACGCGATGAACAGATGCTCGACATATATAGCGTGATAAGAGATCTTCGAGAAATTTGACTGTTTGAGTTCTTGATGATCGTGGAAAAGTTCCTATATCCCTGATTAATTAATAAAATTTAATAAAATTTAATAAAAGGAATATAGTAACAAGAATTAAAACGTAAAAACGCATTCGATACGCTTTGACGCTATATTGTGCGAATTATAAAATAGGATTTAAAACTACACATTTGCGGAATTGCGAGATTTATAAAAAAAAAAGAAGTTTATTGTACAGTTTAAATCCAGTTGAATTACTGTATTATATACGTAAAAATATGCATCTCTTCCGGCTTGATACGGCTCATGCGGTTGACAGCGGAAAGGAGATGCATGGCTACACGCTACACATAAATTGGTGTAAAGTTTGACCGTGGGTGCAGGAAGAAGTTACATGAGTGTAACTTCTGAGTTACGGTGAGGGCACTAACCGTAAGTGGGATATACGAGATACGGAACGGAATCGAACGGTAACATTTCAGTGGCGCGCGAAGTGTTTTATCTTTCACTGTACAGAGCGTTTTCCTGTCGTACAAAGTTTCATTTAGGATGTTATTATCAATTCAATAAGGTTACCAACTTGATCTAGAATTACAAAGCTCGCTTATAGCAATCACGAAAATGCGTGGACCCAATTTTTCGGAAATTATGTGATGCAAAAGTTATTTTACAAAATTATAATTAAATTATTAAATTATGAATCAGTGGTTATGTATATATTAATCGTATATCTTAATTAAATTTTATTAAATAATCAAGTAAATCTCTCTTCTCCCCCTTCTCCCTCCTCTCTCTCTCTCTCTCTCACTCTCTCACTCATTCTCTCTCTCTCTCTCTCTCTCTCTCTCTCTCTCTCTCTCTCTCTCTCCCTTTCATTCTCTCTTTCTCTCTCTACACGAACAATGCAAACATTTCTGGCGATGTAAACAACGGGCCGACAATGTAAATTGCCTAACATTTTCTCGAGAATCGCGAGAGTGAAAAATTTCCCGGAACCGCGTAAGCAAAATTCAATTCACGAGCGCGGAAAATGGTCGCCGAATTTCCTGCTGTTTCATGCTATAATACACTTTCGCGTATAAAATCTCATATATCCGCATTCCGCTATTTTCTTCCACGCTTCCATTTTATACCGCTACCACTAGGGGTTTCCTTTATCCACCGCTATCAAGATTTAGTTTTCGTCACGGTGAAATCCGCCGCGATGATGGAAAATCGGTCGCGTGCCGCACTCTCGACTGCAGATTATCCAAAGAAGCTTCGCATTCTCGATCGATCGCGGGGTATTACACACCTCAAAAGCGTCATCGATCGGATATTCTCGGAGACGGGGGATATCGATATGTGAACCAACGCAGGAGAAAGGGTGTAGGTGTTTTAAGTTCCCGGCATATTTTTCATGTGTACACATACGCGTACGAGAGATTATGCAAACCGAGGATTTACCTTCCTGCAGATTTATTCTCCGCGAAAATATCAGCGTACCGATAATCTTTAGATTCTAATTGATTTCAAATCTGGAATAAATTTTATCGAATAACATGGTAATACGTCGACGACGTATCGCACGTGTTGAAAAATTTTCAATCTTTAACAGAGTGTTTTTTATGCAGAGTGTACAGTCAGTAGCCGTTTTACGCACATCGTCGAACTCGAACCCTGTATCTCGATATTATTTTATATTAACCCCTCCTATAAACTTATGACAAAAAGTCATGACAAAAACTCATGACAAAAAATCATGATAAAAAATCATATACATATATGAGATATAAAATACATATTAAATATAAAATAATACTATCGGGAATAGTAGAAAAATAAAAGAAAATAGAAGCAATTTAACAATGGAGGGTATCAATGTATTCCTCCGTATATGTTAAAAACAGAAAAATATTTTAACAGACGCAATATTCCGCTGACGTTATTATTCTCTCGCAGGAAGAATTATTCGCCACCATCGTCCCGCGTGGCTTTCATTGATTTGTAAGATTTATCCTACATTTAACTTTAATTGAATAATAAGATTTATCGTCGACTGTGAATATCTGTATAGCCTGAAATTTTGCACTTCACTTTGTTTCGTATTATTAGAAACATAATACGAACAGTCAGACAAAGGCAGAGCGCGCGTAATCGTATCGAATTTGTATCATTGAATTTCAGATTGCATTATCTTCTCCTCTGAATCATCACGCTATAACATAATTATCATTTTAACCGATAGAGTTCTGCAGAGACGCGGCGCAACTGAGATCTGAGAGATCTCAGGATCTCACATTTCGTACATGGGTTACCGCAACATTATCTCGCTCCAAGAGGCAGACGAACGTGAGCACAGAGAACTACGTACACCTGGTACACCCTGTATGTCCTTTATGTCCGTTGTGTCGGCGAGGCTTGTTTCCCAAGTTCATCAGGGATACCGGTGAACTACCTCGAAGTGATCGCGAGACGTGCTGTACGAAGTTCCCTGTAAGGAACTAATGGCACCCGACTCTCGCGAGAACACGCGGGTCCTTGTTATGATATTTTAGATATTAGATCTGCGCTAGTATCTCGTCCACACGACGTTAAGACCACAGTCATCCGGGAAATTTTCGAGACAGACGCGTTCGCATTTGCGAAATTGCGGATCGCAGGTAGCAACGCCGGTTAATCCGGGTAATTTTTCAAACTTCTTACGGCCGTTTAGGGATCGCATTCGACTTTGACTGTGAAGAATGTGTAACAATTCACGGGGTGCGTCGTGAGGGTTAAGCTACATGAAGCTTCCCCGCGAGATACCTCCGTGATGAATTTGGGGATGATCTGCTCTCGCGGAAACTCGCGCAGATGTCATTCGTTCTCATGTCGTGTGTTTGAGATGTTGAAAAATAGGTACACGTATCATATTTTTAGGAGTATACAAGTCGTGCAAAATTGTATAAAGCTGGATTGACCTGATCTGGAATGTGAGGACTATTTTCAATCTTGTGAATTGATTCGTGACTTTTTTTTGTATCATCTTCAAGTGGAAATCATCGATGTGTGTGTGTGTGTGTGTGCGCTTCGAGAAGACGTCCTACATGTCTTCTCATTTCGGAACGTCGTTCCAAGATATATTTCAAAGACCCGCTATTCTCGATCCAAATATAGTCGGACACTGAAAATAACTGACTAGACGCGAATGTGTCGCTATATAGCAGTCTTCATTTCATCGTTCAAAGTGTTGCGCGATAATTAGCTACCTCGTCGAACGAACAGAGCTTTTTCCTCGGAAGCAATTACGGCGTGCTGCATGTTGCATGCGACGTGGTGCATTAGCGTTGCAGCTAATTAGAGCCGGGTGACGACCCGAACGGTCAATTTGTTTCTAAACGCTATGAAACATAACCACGTCGGTACAGTAAATTTTAAGAATGTCTACAAGTCGGCAAGAATGCTGTACAACACGAACACGCCGATGCCGGGTATCATGCGACGTGTGCGCGGTATTAGCGAAAACGAGCACTTCGGCGTTCCACCACGCTCCCTTGAAAATGGATGAATTTCCACGGTGCAAATTTCCGCATTGTAATAGCCGCGATATTAGACGCGAATCGCCTAATTAATCTGCCGAGCAATTAGAATGCCAAAGCTAGCTGAGACGGAGTCGGGTTTCAGAGCAGAGGGACATCGTCGCGCGAGACGAGATATCGTCAAGCGGAGGTGATATTCCGAGTTTACACAGCGAATTACCGTCTCTCTGTCTTTCTCTTTACCTTTACCCCTTTCCCCTTCTTTCCCCTCCTTTCCACTCACCCTGCCTCTCTCCCCTGCGAGGTGGAAAAAAAGGATCGATCGAAAGTTTCTCTTTGGTGGCGGTTATCTCCCTGTTTCCGTTCGTCGCGGCGACTTGTGCCGGTGCACGCCTAACCCCTCATTAACCCCGTTCAACGTGAACGCGATTACTGTGCTGGTGGTTTACCCCCAGCCGTCATCGATCTTTTCCTTTTTCTCTCTCTCTCTCTCTCTCTCTCTCCCCCTTTCTCTTTATTTGTCTCTCTCTCTCTCTCTCTCTCTCTCTCTCTCTCTCTCTCTCTCTCTCTCTCTCTCTCTCTTCCTCCCTCTCCCTTTGCCTCGTCTCTGCATCTCTCGTCCCTTCCTTTGTTCGTTACAACGAGCATTCCGTCGTCCAGACGGCCGCGTCACTTTCTCAGAAAGCATTACGCAGCTCGTTAGCATGTGCTCTCTCCCCAGCTCCTTAATTGGCTCAATGGATCTCTTCACGTTCATCGCTAATCGCTGACACGAAGCACGCCGCGCGCGGTTCCCTCAAACTGTGCTCTGTCGCTTTGCGAGAGTTGAAATTCTATGGCTCGTTCGAGATGTTTTCAACTTTATCGCACGACGTGTCTCGCCCCGTGAGGATGGCTCTCGATACTTGGAGAGTTCGTAGGAGCGGTGTGTGAAAAAAGAAAGAAAAAAAAAGAAAATTTACAAGCACGTTCGCGGCACTTAACGTCTACGTCCGCTGAAAGTCTCGACGTGGACGTGGCGTTAATATGAAATATCGCCGTCAACGATGAGTGGAGATGTACGTGGGGTGAAACTGTAGCGAGCGTTCTCGATTCTGAAATGCACGATTTGTACGCGCGATTTGTCCAGCCCGCACGCGACGATGAAGGAAGATATTTGCCTTTTTTTCTTTATGAGGAACTGACCAAGTTCTCATTGTGAGAATGTGCCCGCCCGTATAAACTGAGACATTAATGCAATTTCAGCCGGCTCGGCTCTGAGGAGAGTATCGACGTGGCCGCGATCAATAACCGGTGGGAGTTGACAAGACGGAGAAGCATTGGAAAAATCTCTTCACTCGAATTTCGCCCGATACCGGTTATTCGCCTCAACACCGACGCGTCGGATAGGGCAAAGGTTGAAAATTCCGCGGGATGACGCGAGCACGCGCGCGCGCGCGCGCGCGCGGCAGGACTTCATTCTTGCTAAACCGGTCGGTCAGCAGATGAAAAGATTAAAAGGTCCCTCTAATCCCCGGGGAGAGGATCACAGGGATATATACAGCACGGGCATGCCGGGAAATATATCGCTGGTGCGGCCTTTAATAAAAGAGTAGGATCGCTCCTTCTAATAAGGATACTTCCCCGCAAACAGCTCCCGCGAGCGGTCTTAAATTACCCTTTCGACGTGCACGTGCAAAGTGTTTGTTAAACGACACGTACAGCATATCAATTTTCATCGCTACAAAAGTATACGGCTACAAAAGTATGGCGCGCGCGCTCCGTCTACATATTGCTCCCCGTATATCTACGTTCCGCTGCTTGATCGTGCGCTATGCGGAGAGTGAGTCATTACACTTTGTAC
Source organism: Harpegnathos saltator (assembly GCF_003227715.2). NCBI lineage: Eukaryota > Metazoa > Arthropoda > Insecta > Hymenoptera > Formicidae > Harpegnathos > Harpegnathos saltator. Next base: position 769,667 of record NW_020229987.1, read on the forward strand.
GTCGCACATTTTCCGCGACCATCAGCCGCGATTCTTTCAATTTGCGCACTACGCATTCGCGAAAATGAATATTATAATTGGCATTAAAAGCCGAGGAGATTTGCACGGTCAATATTTGCGGGTGCAACGCACTCCGCTGGTCTCTCGCAAACAGATTTCAACCGAGCGCGCGCAATTGCCGCGTAAACCGCTTTGCAATCGTTAGTAGCAGTCGGTACGTCGAGCGATCATAATAATAATAAAAAAAAAACACGTTGCTGCACATACTGCCTATATATATATATATATATATATATCGATATTATATAGAATCAACTGACACTAGTTAGTCCACGCGCGCGAGCGAACTTGCCGATCGGCGAAGCGAATCAGCGAGGCTTTCAATTCGCGGGTTCTTGACCCGCTGATTGGTTGATTAAAATCGTCGCGGCACCGGCAAACACGACCGCGGCCGTCAGTTACGTTGGCTTTTTTGTGGCAACGTTGCCCTACAACCGGTGGGTTTACTTTAAAATTGATACCGACGTTAACTGACGGCCTGTCGATTCGGACTGCACGACCCATCCACGCGCTGCAACTGTCTCATATCATAAGCGACGGCAGGCGCGTCGATGACCTGACCGAATGCAGTTGCATTCGTTCCGAGAGTACACCAGAACGCGCGCGCGTTTCTCTCTCTCTCCCTCTCTCTCTCTCTCTCTTTCCTCTTCCTTCCTCTCTCTCTTTCTCTCCGGCGTTTACGCCGCGCGTCCGTGAGTTTTCCGACGTAGTGAAAATTTTAATCCGCATTCACCGCGCGCGTACACTCACTCGACGTAAAGTCTCGGTGTAGACAAATATTGGTTTGTCATCAGCGCCACGCAAATCGAATTACACGTCGAATCGAGCGCACGAGTTGAAATCTTTGCTTGAAGATGCTTGTTGCGTTTCCAATGAACAACGGATGTTTCCCGTTTCCGCTCCTCCCGTCGCGTTTGTCTCTGTCTCTCTCTCTCTCTCTCTCTCTCTCTCTCTCGTTCTCCCTTCCTCTCTTTTGGAAAAGATAGAGATTCAATCAAATGCTAATTTTCTATCCGAATTATCTCCACGTGGGATTGAACGCGCGACGAAGGGGGAGTTTGGATTTTTCGTACAACTGATTAAAATATTCCTCTTGATTAATCGCAATAATCTCGAGTTGAAGTCGGAATTGCATGAGGAGCAAACGTTTTAGATTGACTTAACGAGCTTGCTCGCGAAATCTGCAACTTAACATTTAGATTTCCTGCTTAATTAATTTTTTTCCTCGACGGTGCTCTCGTCTAACTAATACCATCAACTGTGACCAACTTCCCGAAACGGAGAAGTGTAAAGATATTTGTCCTGCTTATTTTTCTTAAGAGAGACGCCTCGAGAATGAAAGATGCGGAAATCAAGATCGGATCTTCGACTGAAGATTCTAGGATTTTTCGATCAGACAAGGACAATGTTTGGTCGAGCAATTTCGGAATCAGGCGACATGTTCAGCGCAACAGTCACGTTATCCCGATACATGATGGTCGCCAAATAGTGCCGTACGCCGGACCGAATAGTGATGTCCGATTAAAATTCGTCTCCCTAGCAATTAGCGTATATTTTTTCCGACAACACCAACGACAGCCTTTCAATTGCGCTCGTAACGCTAGACAGTCATGGTCAGTGAACGAGAGCGTCCATACGTGCATGCATGCATGCACACACGTGCTCGCACACAAACACACACACACACACACACACACACACACACACGCACGCACATACGTGTCTCTATCGAGCCGACTGGAATTCGCTAAATTAAGCCACGGACGCGATTTAAACAGCCACGTTTCGATCGCCAGCCCTGCCGCGCGAGTGTTTCCCTCCGCTCGAATTTTTCTTCGTTACTTATGCTCCCCCATTGTCACCCCCCCTCCCCCTCTGCATCTCCGTCCATTTGTGGAAAATGACGCGAGCGAGATTATCACCGTACAACACTTGATATATTTTCTGCCGTACGACAAATCGTCCGTTTCACAATCGTTGAAATGAGAAAAAGTACGTTGGTTCTCTTCATTAAGTCGTGTTAAATCAACATAATTCAAATGTATCTGCCGCGCGCGGATACTTCCGCGCAATCATAAGCACTTGGTCCAATTACCTGCGAGCGCTTAGGCGTTGTATCTCTCTAACGAGTCAATTTGTATGCACAGTGAGCACAATCGGAAAGCATCTGCCGGCTACATTTCATATATCCCGCTCATTTGATCTTCTCCACCTCTTCGATGTTACGTTAACAACGCGGGCCTTCGATAATAGGCGGGCCATTCGATCATTATTCCCGCGGAAGCTGACCGATGTTAATCGATCCGACAAAGGACGGTTCAGCGATCTCAGCAAAGTCTCTCTTCCACATCGCGAGTGCTTTTTTACGTCTCGCGTGACAGTGAGTTCGAGCAACCGCGTCGTTGAACGTATGACGACAGGTAGAAAACACCGGCTGCTACGATCTGAGAATTTACGTGGGATAAAGCTCGCGCGCGCGCTGCTCCTCCTCCATAGAAATCATAGCCGTAATGAACACTCCGCGATGCACAAAGCGGAAGGCTTTGTGCTACGAAGAGGTTTGTGGCAATATGCTCTTTGGCGGATTTAAAAGCAGCCCCTTCTTCCGTTGTCGCAAAGATCGTACCTCGCTGATAAGATTATACACTGAGCTCTCGGAATTACGATAGAGAGAACGGACGCGTTCTCTAAAGCGACCTTTGCGAAGGACGGTCCGGATCGGAGCAGCTTGCAGCTTATTACGTCGCGAACGATTTCTGCTGTAAATAAGTCACCGTGGCGTAATGCGAGAAATAACTCGGCAATCTGGCCTCTTGATATTGTCGTTGCTGTAAAAATTCAGCGTCGAGGAAAGCTAATTCAATAAACCGAAAGGGAAGGAAAAAGAACACTGAGAGAGTGCAATGTAGCGCGCTTTGAAAAATTTGCAGTTGACAAACGCGAGAGAGGGAGAGAGAGAGAGAAATTCCGCGCAGCGGAAAGTAACGCTAAATCGCGCGTCGTGCCTACCACGAAATGCTCACAAACGACGATCATTCGCGGCTCTTTTTACTTTGTCCGAATCAACGGTGACTTCACCGCGAGGCAATAAACGACGCTTGATTTTTGCCCATGTCGGGCCGCGACGATAATCGCGGGCGGTAAAGTCTCTCTTTTTACTCGCCGTGCTCGCTGAACGGTCTGAAAGAGCGCGAATTTAAATCGTGACATAAGCCTATTAGCCCGGCAAGATTTATCCTCGACCGGCAGTACGCGCGCCCACGCGATTTCACGCCGTCCATTCGGAACGGTTTTATAAAGGTCGGACGGGCGCTTCCGAAGTTCTTCTATTGCGGCGCGCGTTTCGTTAGGAATTACAACGAGCCTCCGCGCGTGAAGGAGCGGAGCGTCCAGACGTCCGTCGTCTTTTATCTGTAGTTACTATTATGATGTCTATATTGTCGCCCGCCGGGAGAGTCTCGCGCCAGGAAGACGATATTAAAGCTCGCATTTAATTCTAGAGGAGCGATAAAAATGACGTTCGTTCATCGTCGGACCTGCATCCTCGCGCTTCTTCGCGAAGGTAATTGCGGCCAATTCAGAAACGGCACGAAACGTCCGAGGAGACGAAGGAAAAAATGTCGAACGTTCTTAAGGGGACTCTGGAGGTGGTCAGATTACTGAAAAATCATGCTTGTTTTTGATAATGATTTTGTGACGAACTGAATAAATGTGCAAGAATGCTTTAATTTGAAAATTTTACATATATTTATATAACATATGAGGAGTAGAAGAATTTTGTTTTTAAACAAATACTCATATAGATATACGTCCGCTTAAATTTCAAACGCGTTTTTCTCGAAAATTTATTGCTCAACTTTTTGCAGCGAATTCACCGAAACTGAGCTTCGTCGATCAATTTGAAATTTTAAATAATATTTGTTCACGTGGCTCTCAGATGAACCATGGACAACTCCGTCAAAATATTTCATTTCGAGATATTAATTTCTTTCTTAATTTCTTCTTGTAAAAGAACTTAAAAATTTGGATGTCTTCCTAATAATAGCTGCCATTTTGTTAATTTTGTTCGATTATTTTTCTAGTGGTTCACCGGATAATGATAAGCCTCCTCAAGATATCTAGCTAAAATTCGCTCTGATCGGACCACCGAGAGCCGAGATATTACTGCGAAAACGATAACTTGAAAAAAAAAAAGGAGAGTATATTTCAGCTATCGTATATATCGTATATTTATACGATATTTGTCAATAAGCAAAATTTTCTTACTCTTCATATGTTGTATAACTATAACCTAAAATTTTCATTCTTGCACATTTATTCAGTTCGTCACAAAATATTATCAAAAACAAGCACGATTTTTCAACAATCTGACCCTTAACGAGCGTTCTACGCTCGGGGGGTATCTACTTCTTCAAGGAATTTCAGTTCCTTCTGCTCCGGAGGAGAGAACGCTGAGAAATCAGCGACGCCGTTTCCATTAATTAAGCCGACAGCAGAAATTGGAGCGACATACGTTGCGTGTTTTGCGGAAGGTGGTTCAAGGTGTACCTCCGGTGCGCAACATTATGCATGCGCTGTCCTATTCGCCTGGCGGCTGCATGTCAGAATGCACGGGGATATTTCAAGCATTACGGCGCGCGCGGCGCGGCGCGGCGCGGCGCGGCGCGGCGGGGCAAAGTTTTCCTCTTAATTTCGCGCGTCTCTTGTTACTTTTACCTCTAGCGAGCAACAAAACACTGGCAGGCTACGAGATAGTGTTAGGGAGAAACGTCGTATATCTCGTCGCGCGCGATGTATGCATCTGCGAGACGCTTGCCGGGAGAGCGACTAACTGTCCGCCGAATTACGCGCGCGACACTCGCGAAATTAACATTCGCGCGCGCTAATTCTCGAGCCTCGAGCGGAGCTTCGATGATGCCGGTCGGACGATTTTTTCTGCGTTCCAACGTCATCGAAGGCCCGAGGCCTCGGTCCGAAATTCACGTTAATTGGCCTGAAACAGATCCCTACCGACAGCCTCATGTCGGGGTAAAATATGTACCCGGTGGCGATTAAACCTGGCATCGCCCGGTATCGCGAACGTCGTAAGATGTAAATGCAATGCTCGTTTCACTTCGCGAGCGTTTCTAGTTTCACAAACGGGGATGTTTCGCATTGTTGCAACAACTACTTTGCAACAACCTACTGCACCTACACATCTCGCGTAATCGCGCCGCTTCGGCGGCGAATTAATTATCATTCTCTTTTCGACGACTGATGAGTCTATCGCGCTGCGCACCAGACGGCCGTTAAATCCGAATCTGTGTGGATTAGAGCCGACTTAATTGCGAACGCGCACGCGTAGAAATTACAGATCTACGAGGAGAGTATCGCGCCGATGGAAGTCTCCCGACACGCTCTCGACGAAATCTACGTGAGCAACGCGCGCGCGTAAATTTCACGTCGCGAGAAAATAAAGCAACGCGCGCACGACGAAGACGGAGATTGATGTTGCCTGTACTTTAATTGAGCCTTTCCGGGTTCCTATTTCGCTCGTGTGACCGTGTCCCATTTCCAAATATTCCATTAATACCTTAATTGCCAGGAGGTAGTTAACTAATTCCATCGGCAAAAAGATGCAACAACGTACACGCAAAACAAAATACGTTGCGTGGGAATTGATAACATGAATGATAAATTCTGCAAGAGCACAATATTTCGCGAATACCTGTCAATAATATCACGGTACGCGCAATATCATAATAATTACCGCTGCGCAAATTTGCTTATTACATAATGGATACGCACACCGTGCAAATAAATTGTTAAATATAGTCGATGTAAGCGCCTATCCAATAATTTATCCAAACTGTTACCTTTCCAACTCGCGTATACCGGTTATTTCGCGTTATCAATTCTTAATTTGAAGATACAAATAAATACGATGAATATTCCACGTCCGATTGTGCATATATCGGGGGAAGCCGTTGATGAATTAATTTTTGAGCCGCGGTCATTGGTAATTAAAGAATACGTAATAACGCAAGCAACATTTTCCAATTAAATCCAAATCGAGGCAATATCGAAATCATCGTAACGAAAGCATCAGAAGACAAGTTCTTTCTGCTAAAATAATGAGAACATCCTTTGTAAAATATAATTTCCGGCGACGTCACACACTTTGGCGACACGATGTCGCCAAAAAGTCACGCGAAGAAATACACCGGTTCTCAATACACCGATTTAAAAAAGCATCCCTCAAAACCGGCGGCGACGGCGATTAACCCGTCCTCCTCTCGTGAATAAAATCCGAGACGTAATTCCGGCCGGCAGTCTCCGAAGGGCAGATAGGGAGCACGATTCGGCGAGAAGGTCTCTCGCATGCGGGTGCATTACACCCGCGAGTGCATCGTTGTTCTCGCATGGTCAGCGTGGCGGAATAAGCCAAGTTTCTTTCGGAAGGGAAGCGCTCTCGTAGGGCGCGATGCGTATCGTTTTCCGTGCTCGAGAGCCCGGTGATTCTAGCTGCTCCAGTTGAGGACAGTCACTTAATACGTTTCGAGGAGGGATTAGGTGTCGTGTTTCGTTCGACTTAACCGTATAATGTAGGCTTGCGACCGGCGGAGCATCTGCTCCCAAGCCGCGGGTTCTCGACTCCTGTGTCCCTCCGAGAGACCCGAGGTCTCTCGGCTTGTCGAGGCCGAGGAGGACCGCTGGGGAGATGACTGGGAGATTGAGAACGTCGGGAGCGAGAGAGGGAGAGAGAGAGAGAGAGAGAGAGAGAGAAAGAGGGCGTATGCGCGAGCGCATGAACGGGTTGCGCGCGAGTGTGTGCGAGTAGAGGCCACGACTGATAGGTAGGGATGACATAGTGCTGGACCAATTCAATAGGTATCGCCGCTACTGACGCGATTCAGTTGTCAAGAAGTCATTCAAGGGACTCGAATAGGGTATCGAGTGGGGTTACTCATCGACGATATCGAAACGCCGTTGTCGATGCGAGAGCGCTCGGTTGCCGCTCTACTCGGGAGCGCGCGAGCCCGAAGAAGGTCATGCGGATGTTTCTCGGATTTCCCCGTTATTCGAGAAGCAACAGCTGTGTTTAAGGGTTATCGTTAATACGTGACGCGTTTAAAAGCCGCACGCTGGATGAAGTTCGACAATCGTCGAATTCGATGGCTGACCTCGAGATTTCTTTCTTGCGCGCGCGCGCGCGCGCGCGCACGTCGCTTCACGACGACGACCCGTTTCGGATTTGAATTGGGTCTCTCGAATGCGTACGTCGCGCGGTATCATGGGGGTTATCGCGGTATATCTGGGAGATTGCAAACTCTTATACGACCTGGTTGCCGGCGACGCGAGATCCGCGTATGTTTGTTGGGAACAGTTGCCGCGCGGTGGATTGAGTTCTTGAAAACAGGCTGTGGTATTGTCTTGTTGCGAGTACGCGGTTTGTGTGCACAGAGAGATACTTGGGAGTTCCTGCCGCTGTGCAAAGGGACATATGCGAACTTGTTACCGTTGCGTGCAATAGCGGAAAATTCATATGCTATTAACGCAACAGTTGGTAGAATAGCGGATGAGTGCTCTTCTCTCCAAGTACATTGCACTATAGAGTCTCTCTCTCTCTCTCTCTCTCTCTCTCTAACTATATCGAGCCATAAAAGAGTAAGTACTATAGAAGAGCAACAGAAAGTAAAAGTGACAGCTGAGCAATGTGTAATCTGGTTTTCGTATCGGATCGAAATATTCGTTAAAAATTCAGCGGCGCGGGCTTAAAGGAAGCAATGTAGCTCTTACTGCAATTATTCTTTCTCAGATATCGTGAATAATCTACGCGAGCGACTGAACGATCTCTCTTTGGTTGTTTTAATTATCGGTCAACTGATCGGCATAACTTCCCGATGAAAAAAAAATTACGCTGATTAGAGAGACTTTCGAATAAATGAAAAGCCCGCCTTGAAAGCTGCGCGTTATACACCAGCCGTGCATGAATTTCTTTTTTAATTCGCCGCATTTCTCCCGGAAGATGATAACTGTCGAAAGCATAAAACCGCGTTTCTTATTTAGCGCGGATATTGCGAGAGACGGAGGTGGGAGCGTATAGTTTAATATCGCAAGTTACGTCCCGGCCGCGCTATATCACAAAGACAGTTATGCCCGCGCATTTCTTTTTTCTCTTTTTCGTACGGTCGCCGGAGCGGTTTCGAACTTAAACGAGCCGCGGCTGACCTCACATCCGGTTCTCTTGGGGCGTGAATAGAATCAAATGGAACGGAGGGTTACTAAATGACAATGGTCAACTCGTACGCGCCGGTTCTTATTTCCGGTGCAACGCTGCGGACATTGTTCATCGCGTCCTGCGTAGCGTATGACAACTAAAGGCGCGTTGCTCGTCGTATTTTGGCGCGGTTCGATTATACACGGCGACAGTGTGTACCGGTGTGTTTGACGTCGAGAGAAAAATTCATTCCAGAAGCTTTTGTCAGAAGATACAATCGCACCGGGGACTCTACAGAAGAAATGAAATTTTATTTTCTACGCAAAATTCGCGCAGCAACCCTTTTACTGCAACCTTTTTACGTGTACGTATCTATTTCTTCTATATCGCTTAATCTAAAAACCAATTATTAGTCCAGTTTGTCGATCCGTCGCTCTGCGAATTCAATCCTTCGCGAAACGCAATCCAGGCGTGTAGATGTATCATCAAGCGTTATTAGAGACGCACACAAGTCGTGAAAATTGAGATTACGACCGTTGCACGCCGGGAAATTTGCTTTCCAGACGTTTCCATAAACGGAGTATATTACCATGCGTACGGCTCAATTTGCACTGTTTTACATGCAGCTTGTATCTTTATCTCTGGAATTGCCGTCTTTCTCCCTTCCCGCCGCGGTATTACCATAACGCCGAAATTGTAAGCGACTCTCGTAATGCCGATTTTATGCGAATGATAACGGTAATCTCGCAGTAATTGAATACAAAGTGCAATATTAAGATAGCTGCGCTCCCGAAAGATATACGGCAACGTATTAGATATTTCACGAGGGCTTAATTATTTGTACACCGCGATTATACGCGTCCGCGTCCCTGATGCATTTCATGACAAATTCGAGATTCAACTCATGCAACTCGTGACATTGTGTGTGACGAGTTTTCATCGGTCGGGACTATTTGTAATCTCGATGTTAATTGATGCAGTGTCGTTATTTCTTTTTTCTCCGAGAGGATCGTGGAAGTAAAACGTGAAACACAACGCTGCAATATCGCAATAATACCGCAACGAGCTCGCGATGCGTTCAATGCTAAAACACAATAACAGTTTATTTCCCTGCTAGTTGTGCAAGAGGAAAAGGACGAGCGATGAAACGCTCGATACTCCTCGCGACGCGAAGTGTTACGTCAGAAAACGACTGCCACGGATACGGAGTTCGTATTTTCCATCGAGCGCAGGGAGCGTTCGATGGAAAATAATATTAAGGTTAATTCGCGCCGCGTTGCTTTCAATACGTCATGAGCTTTTTTTCTGCTAGGTATATTAATGACGTTTCTACGAAAGCGTTCTCGCGCGCTGCGATGGTAACGCGTGTAATTGCACGAGAACAAACGCACCGGCGAGACGCATAAATTGTTCGCGCGTGTATGCGATGAATTTACAGCTCGCCTGTTCAAATTCCGAGTGAAATGATTGAAAATGCACACCAGGAGTCACCAGGAGCGAACTCGAACGTTGGACATTAGCCATCGGTACGGCTGGGCCAACGCAGCAATGCTTCAATAAATTCGCGGCCGCGCGTATTTGTTACGTGTACAAGTCGCTGCTAATATTGCAACACCTTTCACTAAACTGCCATTAATTAAAACGTTAATAATTATTACATCATTGTATTGTATTTTCCATTTCCATTGCAATTGCAATTTCCATTTCCATATATGCCTGTACGTGGGAGGGAGGGAGAGAGAAACTTAGCAGACAACACCTGCCACTGACGTTAACGTAACGTGCCAACTAACATTAACGCAACGTCAACGATAACTTGTTGTTCGCACGAATAATAAGTATGCAACGCACACTCGTTATTATACAGGGTGGGGCAATAACTGTTAGTTTAACCTTAAATATCTTCGAATCTACAAGGCCCAGAGGAAGTGTAACTCTGTGTAACCAAAATTGCACGGTACGAAGAGAGCTATCATACAGCGATAATAATTTTTGTCCAGGTGGAGGCGCTTCGGAGATTGACTTGTTGATTTTTGGAAATTTTAAAATCATCAAATTAACAAAAATCAGGGCACTATTGCAACAATATATTCTCGAGACTGAATAAAGCAAGAAAGTCTGGTACCACTTTTTCTTCCGACAAATAATTAGCGAGATATCGTGAGTTAATTAAATATTGAAAAAATTATCAAGTTTTCCTCAAATATCTCAAAAAATATTAGGCAAATAAGAAAATGTTTTAGACAAAAGTTGTTCAAATTAATTGGTAGAAAAAGACAAATAAATAATGTATTTAAAAAAAAACGCAAGTTGACCTTGGTATCTCTGAAGCGCCTCCACCTGGACAAAAATTATTATCGCTATATGATGAGCCCCCTTCGTACAGCGCAATTTTGGTTATACGAATCTTCCTCTGGGTCTTATAGATTCGAAGATATTTAATAAGATCCTAATAGCCTTATTGCCCCACCCTGTATAGAACAAAATCCATAGAACAAAAAAATAAAAAAAATTGTGTAAAACGCGTCCATTCCTCGCGCGACTCCTACGATGAAGAAGCCCTACAAATTCGTACAAATTCGTACAAAATCTCCGCCCATACATGTATTTAAGTAATATCCTAACGTTAAGCTGAGCAAATGTGATCGCCAACATCCATTTCCACCGTCCTCTTCGCATCGCGAGCGCCAACGACTCGCCGCACTCGTCCGCCGCGCAAATACGTAATTTTCGTACTATCGCACGTTTCCCATCCCCTTGACCGATAATTTTCTCTGTCGCCTACTTTCAGTTGGCGTCAGCACTGATGCTCTAGTAAAGGCACCGGCGTACCGAGAGCGCGAGAGAGCGGGCGAGTAGCACAAGCAGAGCAGGATGTGGCGAGCACGGGTCGTCGTCTTCCTACTGGCAGCCACTTCCGTCGCCTACGCCAAGGTGGCAGTGCTGCCGCACGATGTCCACCCCGGCTACGAGGTGACGCAATTCCAGGGCGACGCGAGGAGCCTCTCCAACTTTCGCCTGCTGGAGACCGGCTTCTCCAAGTACTTCACCGTGTTGGGCAACGGTCTGGTGATGACGACGTCAGACCTGACGCCGCTGGTGGATCGACCGGTAAACCTGGTCGTCTTGGAGGAGCTGGTCAACGGCACAAAGACCCACGATCTTCACCTCTACGTCATCAATCGCCGGAACATGCTCACCTTCTCGCACGACCGTCTGGGCGAGGGCGGGGTGTCGGAGAACTCGCCGGCTGGGACTTGGATAGACGGTTTCCCGATTCTACGGGCGCGCGGAAGTTTCCCGGTGCACTACAAGATCCTACCGGACGACACTGGGGAACGACCGTTTGCCCTCCGGGAGAACGAGTCCAGCGAGACCGGCTTCAATCTCACGCTGAACAGCCAGAAGCAAGGCGTCAGGGTGGTGACCGCGAAGCCGTTGGATCGCGAGGTCCGCGAGCTCTACACCGTCGTCATACACGCGTCCGACGGCAACTTCATCAGCACGTCGAAGATCAGCGGCGTCGTACACGTGCTCGACCGGAACGACAACAGCCCGATCTTCGAGCGTGAGCTCTACATCTTCGAGATAAGACCGACCAATCTGGACACCCTGCACAAAGGCAACGAGGTTTCACCCGGCTGGAAGAGGTTTTCCGTCGTCGGCAAGGTCACGGCCAAGGACGCCGACGGAGACAAAATCGCGTATAAATTAGTCACGCCTAGCAGCCTGATGATCGTCGTGCCTCAAACCGGGGAACTAATACTAGTCGGCGAGCCGGAAATCAACGCGGAACAAGACAGCGAGTGCGAGCTGGTCGTCGAAGCGCACGATATACGTACGCCAAGTCGCAACACCGAGAAACCGGCCAAGGTCATCGTGAGGTTCCTCACCTCGGAACCGGACGACCAGCAGGAAGTGCACCGGATACAAAAGCGGAGGGTCACCAGGGCGGTGCGGCCTACGAAGAAGGTCGACTTTACGGAGGCGGATGGTAACATCGAGGGTAAGATCGCGTTTTACCTGGAGAAGGAGAACGAGAAGGAGACCTATAAGATAAGGGACGAGAACAAGTGGGTCACCGTCGGCGCCAACGGGTCTGTCATGGTCAAGCAGAAGTGGGACTACGAGGAGCTGGGCCCCGAAAAAACTATCGACTTTTGGGTTACCATCACGAACACAGGTAAACGAGCGCATTCGTGAGGCCGGGGCGAACGATTGGCGAGACACGAGCCTCCTCCGTGGATTCTTTCATCGATTTTTGTGTATAAATAATTTCGACTTCTTTTCGCTTTTCGGTTCGGATGGATACCCGGCGCGAGCGTTTCCTCGCATTTTCTCTCTTTTCGTAGCTCTTGTTAATTAAAGCAGATTTGCACTCTCGTGTATAACGCGGGAAAAACGCGGGTGTACTTTGCACGATTTCTCTTTCACGTAATATTCATTTTCGCGTTTCGACGATACTTGACGACGGTGTTTCTATCGCGGCAGCTTTATATATAACTAATTTTTATTTACCGGTACTCCACGTATGTGTGAAGAGCCATGCGCGCGATACCCAGCCGGTGTCAGGTGCCCGTTTTACGACGGTACAGTTTTATTTCGATAAGTATCGCTTGAAATATAGTCTCGACCGGCACATTTCACGGCTCGTTTCCGTCGCGCACAGCCACCACACGCTTTTTCTCTCTGATTCACTCTACATGTCTCTGGGATTCCGTTTAGGGGTTCTCGCTTTCACAGGGATGAATGTGGATTGGGTATCGATATCGAATGACGCGACTTGCGATGAAATTGGAAATTATACCTATGACGATACGGCAAAAGATATTTGAAGACAAACGATACTCTTGCGACGACTTGTTTGTAAATCGATTCGTTCTCGAACGAACGAATATGCTTTCAATCGTTCATTTGCTTGCCTATTTTAATATTCTCTCTAACGTGGAATTAATTTAAATAAATAATTATATAGAAGAAAATCGTTCCATTGTTCTCAAAATCCTAAACGACTTTGATTTGTGAATATTATCGAATTGTATACTTGTGACATAAAATATTTGTTGCCGTATTTGTCAGCAAGATATCCATTCACATGTATTAATTACGATTATTCTCTTTTCCTGCATCATCGGCTTCCAAAGGATTTCAATGTAAGTAGCAAAGCACATCGTTCATTTAACAAACTATATATTACACTGTATATTAGAATATTCAACGAACGATATATTAAAATACTCTTTCATATTTTCATATCTCTCACACGCGCAAGCTAATATATCATACATCGTTAAAAGCACCTATTTTTCTTGCTTACACGCTTTTCGCAGTAGATTTTCGTAAATCGTTGCTTGTCAATCAGCGCAGCTGCGGACGCCACTCGCGAATAAAATTGTAAACTGAAAACGCATGTACATACGCACATCAAAAGGAAAGGAAAGAGGGAACTGTTCAGAAAGATGTCACTGAATTCTGATTGAATCTCTCATTTTCGAAAAGACACGAATTAAGTGTCAGTGACACGAGGAGATGTAGAATCTGTCCAATTAAATTTTTTTCCATGTAATTGTATGTAATTATACGTAATTATACGTGAAATGTCATATGACATAAATTAAACGTGTAATTTAATTCTACTGATTAAGTATCATCATAAGTTCAGGTCCATCTCAAACTCGTTAGCACTCGTTAACACGAGGCATTGCATTAAAAATACAAAGAAAAAAGGAGAAAAAAAGAAAAAGAGAGAAAGTGGCAAGGAAAGAGCGGCATCGATAGGAGCGTTACAGTGGCAATTAAAAATCCAGAAATGTGCGCGCGAGGGGTGTACCGCAGCAGCCACGTTGCTCCTGATTGCGACGTGTCCTCGTGACTGCGACGCAAACATGATTACCGATGTGACGTTATAGATACCGACAATCAGCGCGTCATCATCAACATGAAGGATGTGAACGACGAGCCTCCGTATTTCATTAACCGGCCCCTACCGATGCAAACGGTCGTTCAGCTGAACGCACCGCCGAACACTCACGTGTTCACCCTTCAGGCGAGGGATCCTGACACCGACCACAACATCCATTACTTCATCGTGCGAGATCGAAGTACGTAATAGCGCGAGTAATCGAGACTCGATATTTCGAGCATTAACGCTGACGCTGAGCAGTAATGTCGGTGATATGTAATATGATAAGTAACGTGATTAATGGCGACGCGTGAAAGGAGAAAATATCATATAATGTGCGCGAGAGCGCGCGCGCGACACTTAATCCCCTTAGAAACCTGATAATTGCGGAGACGATAATCGCGGACGGGCTCGGGATTGGCTCGCCTAAGCCGGAAATATCGGCGCGAAATTGTTTTTCGTGCCGTAGCGCACGTTAAAAAGCGTCGATCGGTAATTCTCGATACGCCCGATGTTCGTTTTCCGCGGGATTCAATATTTCCGCTTTAACGAGTAATTGATACTTTCTCAAATGCCGGGGCGAAATAACGCGAAGCTACGAAATTAAAAGTATTTGCGGAAAATTCCATCGTCTCGTGGTTTGTTTTCCGACGAGGAAAAAACTTACTAATTTACCGTGGAGCCAGCTGGTGGTCGTGACAGCTCGATTTAATTAATTAGTATCTGAGAAAAAAGCGCTAAATCGTATATTTCGAAGAAACGATCGATGGCAGTAAAATGATGCCTTGTATGGATACGCTGTCCAAGATAATGATCAGTACACAATAAAGCGATAAAGTAATTAATCGCTTTAGCGCTTTACCGTGCAATTAATTTTCGCATTGACAGAAAAATGAGACACGAGAAACATGACAAACGTTAAATTATTTTCGATTAAAAAGACTAATTGCCTCATTTGTGTAAGTGAAATGTCAATCGCGATTGTAG
Source organism: Harpegnathos saltator (assembly GCF_003227715.2). Classification (NCBI taxonomy): domain Eukaryota; kingdom Metazoa; phylum Arthropoda; class Insecta; order Hymenoptera; family Formicidae; genus Harpegnathos; species Harpegnathos saltator. The sequence goes on from NW_020229987.1 coordinate 784,816, forward strand.
TGGTGAATTTTTCATTCAGCGGGAAAATGTTCATACGCTCGTGCGCGAACAATAGCGTTTCATTAATTGCAACGAGAGACGCGTGTATAGGTGTTCAGGGCTCAACGTACAAATAAATGTACGTAGAACCATGCAAAATGATCGCACGCGTGTGGCTAAATTATTAATTCAGGCGCATCGATGTAAAATAGCGCATTGTTCTCGTCGAATTGTTGCAGTCGATGATTACAATGCTGGGACTCCAATATCATATCTCGCAATTTATAGGCTTATACAGTAATGACGCCATTATGTCGAATACGTCGCCGTGACGAATCGCGTTTGTGAGTGTATCGTAAACAATTTTTTATCACACGTGATATTAAGTGTACACGCGGTTTCACATGACGCCATTAAGCCGACACGCGGGTAAAAACGATTTGAATACTACGAAACGTCAGATTAAAAACTGTCGTTTGATTTCCGATAAATCTTCGCGCCGGTAGCGCCGGATTTAACGGGAATTTTTCCATTCGTGTGTGAACTCGCCTCTCGGTTGCGATTAATTTCAATCCGAATATAATATGTAAACCTGACACATAAAAATATACAAAAAAAGAAAAACTTTAATTTTCTCTTATAACGAAGCACCTCGTAAATCCCATCGGATCAAAATTTGCGAGTATTATTGCGAGCTCACGCTGTAAATTCACTCCCGCGGTTATTAGGTGTACATCGTGTTTCAGGGACTCGGCCTTAAGCTAGGAATCACGACGAGACTCCTATCGCGATGCGTCAAGCTCTCGTGAGATCTTTAGTGGCAAAGCTCGCGGAGATAACGCATCCCAACGGCTCCCTTAATCAATTAATTAATTAATTATCCACTATGCACGCAGCTGGCGGCCGCTTTGAGGTCGACGAGAGATCGGGGGTGGTACGCACTCGAGGTACCGACCTCTTTCAGTTGGATATGGAGTACGTCCTTTACGTGAAAGCCGAGGATCAGAACGGCCGTATCGACGAGAGGCGTTTCCAGTCGACTCCTGAGGAGAGACTATCGATCGTCGGTGGAAAACGCGCACCGCAGTTCTATATGACGGCGTACGAAGCCGAGATACCGGAAAACCAGAAGAAAGATTCCGAGTTAGTTCGCAAGTCCATTCCAATAGCCGCTTAACCCTCACAAATCTCGGCCCGTATTTGTTTCAAGGGAAATGCAGGCAATTCCGCAGGCAATATTTTTCAAGATCTCTTTCGAGCGAATCGCTCTAAATTTTTCTCACGCAGTCTCACGACTGAGAATTAGAAATATAATTTTCATCATTCTCTCTGCAACGTGTCCGATTTAACGCGAATTATGTGAAATTTTGTCCGAGTCGAAGAACCATCTATCTTCCTATCTTTCGTTTCGATTTATTCACAGAAATGTTCTTTGGTAACAAAAATGTGAGCGGAAAGATTCAGAAATTTCGCTCTTTTCAGTCAATCTCGTAAGATCCGAATAAAATTTACTAATATAAATGTCTGTCTTTTTGCCATGATTATTTTGCCATGTTAAATTTGCTAATGCCTTTATTTACATGTTGGTTCGAGACCGAACCAATTGATTGTTATTGATTGTTGGAATATCGTTCGCGGTTGAACATCGCAACTGTTTGACTTTGATTCGGAGTTTACTCTTCGGAATTGCTTGTCTTCCGGAGCTCAGTTGACTCTCCCCCGAAGTTCGATTTGAATCTGACAAAATTATTTTTCGCGCGACGAGTGTCGTCGCGGGATTTCGCGACATCTCTTCTTTGCTCCGCGACGTTGCTTATTCGCCGATTTCTACCGAGGGGGATGTTCATGCGAGTGTCACGTGTAAAAACTTTTCAGCATAATATCGGTGAAAGCCAAGTCGTTTGCCGATCGGGAGATACGCTACACGCTGAAGGCGCAAGGTCAAGGAGCCGCGGGAACGTTCAACATCGGACCCACTTCTGGAATCGTGAAACTTGCGAAAGAACTGGATTTTGAGGATCTACGGCAACCCCACATTTATTCTCTGATAGTGACAGCAACGGAGGACTCTGGTGGTTTCTCGACGTCGGTCGAGGTAACTGGATTTATGTTTGCGAACTTTGTTGCCCCGACGAAGAATAACAATTCTCTTGCCGTCGGAAAATATGCCAGCATCCAAGTTCTCCGTGAATGCACGGGGATTTTCCCGTTACTTGTTGAACGTGATAATAATAAGTTAACGAGCCGTTCCCGGGAACCGGGGAGCCTCCGCCGTATCTCTTACGTTACGATCTTATTATTTTTAGCTAACGATTCGGGTGTCCGACGTGAACGATAACGCGCCCAAGTTCGAGCTGCCGGATTACCAAGCTCACAACGTTGACGAGGACGTCTCCCTGGGGACGAATATACTACGAGTCAAGGCAACCGATGCTGATTCGGGGGTGAACGCGGAAATAGAGTATCTGGTGTCCGACGACCACTTTAGCGTGGACTCCAACGGTATTATTGTCAATAACAAGCAGCTCGACGCGGACAACAATAACGCCTACTACGAATTCATCGTCACTGCTAAGGACAAGGGTAAGCAGCCACGAAGTAGTCACGATCGAGCAGACAGATTACAACACGCAACCCATATATCCCATTACATGAATAATAATAATAATAATAATAATAATAGTAATAGCAATAATAACAACGAAACACGAAGAACCCTATGAAATCATTGGATTCGATCTATGAGATGCTTATTCGTTATGCCTGAAATGAAACAATTTCGACACAATGTCGCACGGTAATCGCGGCACGTTTTCGCCGCGTCACATTTGATGTCACGCGAATATCGCATCTTGCTCGGCCGAGTTCGCGGACGACCAAGATACCTACGGCTCTCCGATATCCGTTTCCCTTTAAGAATTCAGATAGCCTAAAGCCGACGCGCTCGTGTTACTCGAAGATTTGGTCACATAGAAAGGCAGAGATCGGCCGTCCCTTCACGTTCTGTCAGCAAACCGAGGAGGATCAGCCTCAGCAGCTAAATCTCCACGGATTTGGTTTCCAAACGAGCTCCAAATCCTCGCGACTCGCGCCGCGCGCGGGATCTAGCTCACATCCGTGGTAGACGCGAATTTGTGTTATTTGCATATATACGCGCCAGGCGCAAATGCGGCCTGGCTGCCGAACAAGTAGCGGCTTAATTGGAAATAAAGCGGCCGGATAGGCAATAACGCAGGTGCGCTTTTATTTATTGCGCGTTCACGCGCGCACTTCATATTGCAAAATTTGACGTTGCGGGCGGATATTGTCCGGCATGCGTCGTAACACTCCCGAATTCGATAATTTAGATTAATACGAGCGCGACTCGCAATGCTTAAACCAATATCGCCATTGTTGCATTCGTCCTTCACATCTCGCCCGATCGAATTTTGGTTGAAAAACAACTACGTATTTTTCGGTTCGGCCATGGTTCGGCCAATCACGCTATTGTTAATCTTTATTTGAAAAAATCGAGCAAGAGAGATCGGAAGGAGAGATACGTCATGGCGTTTGATTGAAATTTAACCCCTTCCGTGGCACGATGGACGCACCGGGGTGCGTCCAGCCAAAACCGTGCCGTGCCGTGCCGTAAGTGGCACGGTTAAACATTTAGTGAATTTCTATATTTTGACCTCAAATTCGGCTTCAGCGACCAAAAAAGCTGAAGTACACAAATTATTGAAAAAATCCGCCCCGTCATTTTTTGTGGGGCGGTTTCAGTGCATTTTATTGAATTTTGCTCTGTCTGCCTCTGGAAGGGGCATTCTTTTTAACAAAAAAATATGAAAAATGATAGAGTTCGCAACGTGCTAATAATCCAGTCAGACAAGGGAGGAACAAAAGAGAGGGGATTCAAACGAGCTTGCTTTCCAGGCGAGCCGTCGAAAACCGGCACGGCGACGGTGCGGATATACACGAAGAATAAAAACGACGAGGAGCCGAAATTCTCGCAGCAAGTTTACACGCCGAACGTCGACGAGAACGCCGGGCCGAACACTTTGGTCACCACCGTGGTCGCCTCCGACAAGGACGGCGACAACGTGCGCTTCCGCTTCGTCGGCGGTAACACCACGTCCGGGCAGTTCGTCATCGAGGAGATCACCGGTGTGATCCGTCTCCACGGCAAGGAGATCTCTCTAGATCGCGACAAATACGAGCTGAACGTCACCGCCTTGGACGACGGCGCGTGCTGCCCGAATGGCGACACCACTATTCACACGAGCACTGCGGTCGTCGTGGTGTTTATAACCGACGTGAACGACAACAAACCGGTCTTCAAAGACTGCGGAATGTATTACCCGAAAGTGGAGGAAGGCGCGCCGAACGGCAGCACGGTCATCAAGGTGCAAGCCACGGACGAGGACAAGGGTGTCAATGGACAAGTCAAGTATTCGATCGTGCAACAGCCCAATCAGAAGGGCACCAAATTCACCGTCGACGAGGAGACCGGTCAGGTCTTGACTAACAAGGTACTTCTGCCGACGATTGCTCGTCCTTGTGGTAGCATGATAGAGTAGTCTTTTTACCGGCGACCTCTGACGTACGTTTTGTACGTTGTTTGTATCGCAGCCGCTTGGGCGCGAGCTATAATTTCAGTCTCGTAATTTGACGGGTTACATACAAAGTTGAACATTCTGTTTGTGGATATTTTGGAAATCAAGTTCTCATTTATGGCTGCGTGCACATGCGATTGCGAATGCTCTCTATGCTGCACGGCATATAAAATTGCAAATAAGCTCCCGTCCTGAATTTCATCGTGAATTATAGATCGTCTATAAAGTCTAAAGTGGCCTTTATATTTTCGATATGCGGATCCGCTCGTATCATTATAGGAATATCTCCGCGCGAGGTATAAACGAGAGCTTACTTTTAACATTTTTTTTTATGCCTGACTCGGCAGCAAAGTCCCTTTTTAACGGAGTCGTAAAAGTTACGCCCACTGTATCGGAATGTATCGGCATGGAAGTACAAAGCGAGCGCGGTTCGTGCGATGGAAAGCTTATTTATAATTCCACGAACGCATTAGAAAATATGTAACAATCACTCGAGCTTCGGGTTCTGTCGTGTTACCCCTTCACCATTTGCACATATCGCAGAGCAGACCAACCGATAAACACGCAAGCCACTTAACACCCTAATTACCGTTCGTTCGTGTCATGACTCCATACAGATCCCTGAGAGAATAAGAGAGAGAGAGAGATATTACCGTCATACATCTACGGTAGAACGCCCTGCTGTGTTTTCAAAGAGTATTTTTATCGATTTAGATCCGTCTTGTTGCGCTAAACAAGAGAAAGAGAGACGGAAACTTGACACTTGACACACTTTTTTCATCGACAAACGCGAGCATAAAATATCGTTGAAATAGACGTTGTATATTTGTGTTTCATTAAAAATCTGACAAGGTTCTCTCTCTCTCTCTCTCTCTCTCTCTCTCCCACACAACGAGAGATGGAGATAATTTTCGTTACTACCGTTTCTGCCGTTACTATCGTTACTATCTCTCTGTTGCGTCTCTCGAGCCAATTACATTTTCGATAACGGACACGGTGTTACTTTCAGGTGTTCGATCGCGAAGGCGACGACGGAAAATTCGTATCCGTCACTGTCAAGGCGACGGATCAGGGCGAACCCTCGCTGGAAGGTGTTTGCTCGTTTACCGTCGAAATAACCGACGTGAACGACAACCCGCCGTTGTTCGACCGTCAGGTGCGTACATTCGATCAGACCCCACGTTCAAGATATCATTTGGGGGTAGAAACACGGCGCAGATGTCCGGAAGTATGGTCGCGTGTAGCGAAACCACCACGGTACGGCGCGTGTCAGCGCGTTACGTTTCGATGAACGTAACTCGAGAAGAGTTTAACGGACGTGTGCGTGAAGTTACCGCCCGGCGGCTCCGTTGGGGCCAGTTTCGTTGTTTACTCAATTAAGATTATAGACACACCTTTTGCGTACGCGTTGGGTCCATATCGATTAAACATATCCGCGAGGAGGTCAGATATGCAAGTGGAACAAGCTCATAATTCATAAACTATACCCGCGCGAGCACGAAGAACTGTACATAAGGTGAATCTCATAAATTATGCACTCTGATCCACTTCTGCTTTGAATGCATATTACAGAATATGTATACAGGATGTTCGTAAGGGGCTTGCATCGAACTTTGAAAACACATTCTTGCGAACTTAGCAACACAGAGTGCTTGAGAAGAATTTGAGTTACCGACCTTAATATCAGAGTCTTGAATTAATATCTGTTTTTAATGAAAATCATTCAACCTTCGTTGAAGATTTCGGAGGATCTCGCTCGCGTTTAATTACTACCTTGCAATCTGACTTCTCCTGCCATCTCATTTCTAATCTCGAGTGCCAAGATCCGGGTCTAAATTTATACAGACGCGCGCGCGGATTAATACTTGACGAAATAATATAATAAGGCGTACTGTCGATCCATCGATACGTGAAAGGTACCGATGGATCGTGGCGAGTTTTCCGAAGAGTCGCATTTCATCTTTCTTTCGCAGAGGTACGTGGAGAATGTGAAACAGGACGCGAGTATCGGCACGAACATACTGAGAGTGTCGGCATCCGACGAGGATGCTGACAACAACGGTGCGATCACGTACACACTGAGCTCGCCGAACAACGACCAGGGTCTGGAATACTTTGAGATTCAACCAGAGTCTGGTTGGATCGTGTTAAAGAAGCCTCTAGACGTGAGTATCCCCATGAAATCGCTAATCTACATATCGTCTCTCTTTAGCAGTATGGACAGCATCGTTTCCTGGAACACTCCCACTTTTTCGTGGGCGAGGCTTGCATTTTTCTTTGCGGCTTGCTGGCTTCTTTTTGCTCTTGACGTCTATATACGATATATATACGCTCGATCGCTATACGCTCGAAACCGAGTGAAAATCTCGGCGACTCTCAATAAGTCACTTTACATTCCGCGAGGCGGAACTCGACGCGGAAATCGAACGCTGCTGCGTGTTGGTGTTAATCTCGCTGCCATCTCTCTTCAAGTACGCGGATCCTGCGGATGCACTCGTCCCGAAACAAGTGTCGCGTGTCCCAGGAATGTGTAGGTTGCGTAGCATACTTTATCTATTTATATATACGTATATATGTATATATATATATATATATATATATATATATCTATATATATATATATGATATCGTATAAATACAAAACTTGAGTGTACACCTTCTGCCGATATATTGTACGTTTGCGTTGAATTACGTTATATTTAAACACGAATCCGTTTTGTTGCTGAGCGGATAAACTTGTATACTAATATACGTTTGGTCGGCAATTATTTCTCTCATCACTAATATGCAACGAAATGAGTTTCCTTTTTACGGCACATGTATAGAACTTTTTAATTCCCATTGATATGCACAATGTGTTCACTATGGTAAATACTTAGCTATGCCTGATTTCCTCAAACGCTTCATGTACCTGAATCGATCGACCGTTCGGGCTATTTTTGCAACAAAACACTCTCTCTCTGTCTCTCTCATTCTCTCTATTGAGAACATACTCGCGGCGCGAGTACCTTTTTAAACGATTCCAAACGAAGCTTTGATACCTCTTGTCCAGTTTTTCTCATTCACTTTTCGTCGAGAATCGGTTTTCTCCAGTTACATATATAGATGAGCGGTCGAACAAACCACGCGCGCATATACATAGCTTTTCGTTTCCGTCCTTCTTTTTATCTTCACTTAGATTTCCTTTGTTCGTCGTTCGTTTTGTGCCGCGTTCCGTTTTTTTGTTTTGTGCCGCGATATCAATCATAATTTACGATCGAATTGGCGAGTTGTAAATGCCGACGCGTAATTTTGCAAAAAAAAGAAAAAAAGAAAAAGATCACGTGTGCGGATCGGCCCGAACGTGCACGCGCACGGCCGACCAAACGCGAGCGTATGCACTTTTCATACTTTTTCTAAAAGTAGCCAAGAAAAGGATGTATACGATTTTTGTACGTTACGCGTTGGAGAATTTAACGGGAAAGCAATTGGAGAGAAAAGACAATGATGAAACAATGATGATATATAAGAGATATATGACAAAAGAAAGGAAAACGTTCGGAGCAAACTAATGATCTTTAATTGTTCAACTAACATTACTAATTGTGAATGTTTTTCAAAAGGGAAGTGATGTTTTTTGAACTTCCAGGAGCAGGTGGGAACGACATTTTTTGAGCCCCACGTACGGTGTACTTCAACCTCTACGCATTTTGTGGTGCATCAGACATAAACAATTTTTGACAATGCTTGGATATTTTATATGAATGTGTTTTTGATTCCTTTACAGGAACGGATCTCGCTCTCAATCCTACATCCTTGCTCTCTCTCTCTCTCTCTCTCTCTCTCTCTTTCTCTTTCTCTCTTTCTTTTCTCTCTCTCTCTCTCTCTCTCTCTCTCTCTCTATCCGTATCTCTTTTTCTTTCTCTTTCTTTACATCTCGGTTCTTTAAAAAATTTCTCTTCTTTTCATATGATTAAAAATTCTATTAATTTTTCGTGTGTTGCATTTTGTGTCTTCTTGTTATGTCGATGGTTACTTTTCCGAATTTCTTGCCCGATACTGTTTTTTTTACTGATTTTGCTGCGTTGATTACTTTACCTGTCTGTCTATTTATATCTGCCTGAGTTCTCCGTTATCGACTATCGCATTTTTGTTTTCAAGTTTATCTCGATTATATATTTTTCTTCGTTCTTCTACTTTCAATTGTTTCTCTTCCCTTTCTCTATATAACTCTTTCTCTCTGACGTTACCCGATTTTCATCCCACTCTCCCAGTGTAACACGACGTGACTGACAAAGAAAAGGAAAAGAACACGAAAAGTATTTTTGATCGAGAGCGTTGTACCAATGTATAAACATGTGTATATATGCATACATATGTACATGGTTCGTAAGAGAACTGTCCGTGGTGTGACATTTTTTCTTCTGTGATTGGGGCGGCATACCACTGTCGTGACGAAAACGGGAAGAAAGCGAATGAATATGAACGGGAGTAATCACGGATTGAAAGGAAAGTCGGAAACGTGTGCGGATTAACTATCACGACGATTAGAAATAACGTCCATCGGTTTTTGAGTGTCGTTAAAACGAATCAGACGAGGGGTCGTCATAGTTTTTTTTCTCCCACCCCTCCCCTAGTATCTCATTTTGAGTCCCTCCTCCAAGTTTCCATTCTCTATCATCGAATTTACCCTCGTCCCTCTATCTTTCTCATCGTTTCCTGATGCCTCTTTAACGCATTCTCGCTTGCATGCAAAATGCCTGCATTGGTTGATTTCGTAAAGGAACTAATTTGAACTTCTTATTGTTTATGTTTGTGTTCATTGCACCATTTACTTTCTTCGGATTTGATGATGACAAAAAAAAAGGGCTGTTTTCCAGTAAGTAGGATCTATATTCTTGTGTTTCACACCTTGCATCGAGACACATTATGATGTGACAACATTGTTATACCTGCGCAAAAGAAAGTATAATATTCGTTGCAAATACTAGAGCGCCTTTCCGTTCGATTATTCAACATTATATCCTTTCGATGATTTTTCGCCTCTGTTGTTGTTATTGTTGTCACTCGGAGACGTCACTCTCTCTCTCTCTCTCTCTCTCTCTCTCTCTCTCTCTCTCTCTCTCTCTCTCTCTCTCTCTCTCTCTCTCTCTCTCTCACTCATTTCTCTGCTCTATCTTTATCTTTGTGTCGCTCAATTTCTGAGAATCTTTCTATCTACTATATTTAATCGTCTCTTCTCGAGAGTGTTTCTGTTCAAAATTTTTTGTACCACGCGCGATGTATTTCTTTGTGTACATATACACACACACACTTGCTGTCGCGCTATCTATTTTCGTTCTCTCGTCCCTAGTCTCGTATGTATCCATAAGTGAAGGATGCCTTTTCTATACCGATATCTCGCACCGCCGGTAACGCCGGTAGCTCCTGTCAATCTGTTCCCACGTGGTGCTGGATATCCGACGGACGTCTGACATGTAGATTGTAACGGCTAAGACTACATCGAAAATTTCAAAACCTCCGTGCTCTATTAAAAGTTTGGAGAATCCTCTTTTCTCACAGAGGTAGTAAGTAGGAGAAGCTTGAAAAAAATTGTTTCCAAGATTACGTCAAAGTGAAGGTTAACTTTGATAGGCTCGAATCAAGACTAATTTCCAATCAGAAAATGAGTTTAATAACTCGTTACGTTAGATTTAGACTTTGCGTTAAATTTACGTTAATTAACATCAGTTGATTTGACTTGACACTAAAGGTAATTCGCCTTGCTGAAATCACGTTACATATTCTTATGCCTCACTCTGTATTAGTAGCACAGCACCGTAATAGTACCTCACGTAGCTGTGCTTCCTTTAAATATAAATCAATGTGTCTTTTAACAGAATCGCAAGTAAAACATGCTTTTGTTTTACTCGTATCCGTTTGGTGAACGTCCGTTGGATATCGAATGCTGTACAGGGATCTGGTTCCGTGACTGGAACAGCTTGAATAATTACTTTTAATGTTCCAGGAAGCCCGTAGTTCTTGTTACTAGAAATCTTATGACGTAGCAAGATCCCGATAATAGACAAACGTTCGCAAAAGCGTTACACTTGGAAACGAAGGACGACGTTTGTAAAATGCCGATTGTCGAACGACTCGTTGTCGTGATACAGCGCTTTAACTAACTTAAATCGCGATGTTAACACGATATCTGATTACATGATCAGCGGATTAGTACGACTGAAATACAAAATACAAAATTAACGGGCTAAACATTAAAGCTACTGGAAACTAGAAGTCCATTCGCTGAGTCGCTGAGTTTTGGATCGAACCTGTTCGACCAATTGTTATACTTTTCATAGACAAACTTTGATTCCTTGAATCTGATTACATTTTACCTGGAAATATATCGTTCACCCGCTGTTACTCTATATCGGATATTTGAAAATTACTATTATTTTGATTATACGGAGGTTCTTTGCTATCTGTGGAATCTAATTTTCTTTACTAAGAATTTATAATTTTGTAACTTAAAAATTATGAAATTTCATCCTGAAATTAATCTCAAGCGGACTTCATTTTAAGGCAATCTTCAAATTGATGGCTCAAAGAAAATATCAATAGCGAACGCGTATCAAAGAATCCACAAATGAGAGAAGCAATAGTAGTTTTGAAACATCTAGTACATCCTCCGCTTTCGTGTTATCTCGGATGGCAGCATAAATCTAATGCATTCATTAGCCCTAATATATACAACGTGAGCATCACTCTTTTATATGCACTTTGCTTTCGTTATACAAGAGTCATCTTATTAAGAGCAACCTGATATTTATAATACACAATGTTGCAAGGACAATTGTATCGATGCGAGTCAAATATGCAAAAATGCAAGCGCAGACGAAAGCATTTGTTCACGCGTCAATCAACTAACACGATTAGTAGCAATGAGCTCAAATATGCGAGCATACATTCGTTCGGCAGGTAAGTATATCACAACAGCTACATCGTCCACATTTGCTCTCACGTTTCTCACAAGCTCCACTTACAAATCTGGCTACTGGTTGCCCATGTTTGTTTCGATGTTACTACCGCTTCCTTGCGAATCGACAAAGATCGGCGATGTAGACTACACATCGTCGTCTTCATCACCACGCCGCTATATCGCAACTACTCATTCACGAGAAGGCCCACCTCACGGCATGTTTGAGTTCATTGCAGTAAATTTCGTGCTTGTAAACGGCGCACCTTCATTACATAACCTAACCGGAGAAAAGTTCTACATTACGGGAACCATAGATTCGTTTGCTACAAAGACAATGAGTCTACCGCACTACCGAGATAACACGCAACGGACAAGGTCCACCAGGATACCTACGAGACTGCACGGTCCATTCTCTCTCTCTCTCTCTCTCTCTCTCTCTCTCTCTCTCTATTTTTCTTTCCGTCTGTCTTTCTCTTATCTTTTCGTTTTTAATTTCGCTCGCGAATAAAAAGCACAGAAAACGGTACTCTCGAGTACCTAATCTCTGTCTCTCTGTCTTTCTCTCTCTCTCTCTCTCTCTCTCTCTCTCTCTCTCTCTCTCTCTCTCTCTCTCTCTCTCTCTCTCTCTCTCTCTCTCTATCACACGTGATCACGTGGACGCGCTCGATGCCGAGTGACGTCTTTAGCTCTTTCGTAAACTCCGACGGAAAAGACGAGTCGGGAAAAACGAATAGAAAGTAAAGTGACGCAACGGAAACAAAAATCACAAAGTCGAAAACAGAAAAAAAGCCAAAAAAAGAAACGCCAACAAAATTCCCGAAAAACAGTGTCCTATAAGTTGACGGCCCAATGTTTTGCCACTAGCGTGACAGCTATCGCCTACGAGTACGGGCCTCCGACAGAGGGATGCCAGTCTTGTCCGCAGACGTGGACGTTGAGTTAGACGTCGTAGACAGAAACAATAAACCACCTGTGTGGGATGCGAATGTATACGGCCCCATTCACATCAAAGAAAATGTCACAGTGGGTACTGTAGTGACGTCGGTGAAAGCCAGGTTTGTATGCCACGACATGACCGAGACAAGACATGTGACATGCCGTGCCGTGCCATGCAGTGCTGCCTCTCCTATCTATTGACCTCTCTCTTTTTCATCTGACTCTCTTACATTGTCTCTTGCGTTCGTCCTCTCCCGGCAACTCGTTTACGCGCGAGTATCCCGAGCGTTTGCTCCTCCGAATCTCATCGATTCCTCTCATCGTCAACCTCCACAGTGCGTCTTTCTCTCTACCTCCGATACCCACCCATTCGTAATTTCTCTCTCTCTCTCTCTCTCTCTCTCTCTCTCTCTCTCTCTCTCTCTCTCTCTCTATCTCTCTTTCTCTCTGCCTCAATCTTTCTACTCTTCATTTTGTTGCTCTATTTTTATTGTGGCGTTTGTTCTCTGTTTTTGGTTTATTCCTTTGTGTATCTCTATCTCTATGCGTTTACCTCTCTCCTTAGATATAGAGACATTGGACACACACCACTTTCTTTCTTTCTCTGGATGCGGAAGCACTTATGGTTAAGCGCGGCGCGGTAGATCGCTGAATGGCGGACACTCTCCTTCTCCTACTACTACTACTACTACTACTACTACTACTACTACTACTACTACTACTACTACTACTACTACTACTACTGTTTACTATTACTATTATTCTACTACCACTATCTCTTCCCAACATGTACTGTGTAGCGAGCCGCGACGATCGCTCTTCGACGATATATTTGGGGACAGCGAGTGTTCGATCGGCGACGCGAGAATCACTCGGAAATGATCGAAGCCCCTCGGCTTTCAAGTCGAGTAAGTCTTGAATGCCGTAAATTAACGCAAGCCGTACACTGCAGCTTTAGAGCTATCTGCTGCACGGCGTTACCGGACGCTATAAATCGCGCTCTCAGCCCATCGCGTTATCGTTATCGCTCTTCGTTATAGCGCTAAAATAGTCCCATCAATTACAAAAGAGCGCTTTGCGAAATCCCTCGAGAATTTATAATTGTCCTTGTCGGAAGCAACGGTCTTTATTACGATTTTGCTCACGTATAATTGATCGCCACTAACACGGAAACACGGAAAATCGACGAGAGTCATCCATGTCTGAGGACTCGCCCTCAGATTATCAGCACTTTGCCGACTCTTTGGCTCGCTCGCTATTTTAAACCCCATCATCTCGTGTGAGACTGACAAACGTTCGGTACAGCGCGGATAGCACTAAACAATGTATCTCTTAGTCTACAGAGCACTCGTGATAGCGCCGAGAAATTCTCGCGAGCCCAGCGCGCGAGACTTACTCCACTCGAAAGAGAGACCGGAGAGGCTCGTCTCTTCCCTGCCGCGAAGAAGAACAACAGGAGCAACGTGCTTCTCCAAAGACTCGGAGGACGCAGCGATCGTCGCGAGCGCGGATCATAGCGAATATAAAGCAATTAACAACTGTAACTATGTGCGAACGCGGGAAGGCGGAGCGGTGACCTACAGGCGCCTCTATCGTGCTCATTCGTATAGGTTTATTAGACGGGGATGTAAACGAGAGAGAGATCCTGCTGCCTACTCGCGATACGGACATTCACGCGCAGAATGCAGGTTGCGGAGCGTCGATCATCCATCACACTGCCAGTGTGCCCCCACAAGAGAGCTCGTGCAGCCACCTGGCCGCTGCGTGTCCGAGCAATAATACGCATCGCAAATATCGCGCGAGCTTTCGCTATAGTCCCTAATAGCCGAGCGAGCAAGTCGGCGCGAGGCTGCGTGCAAACAAATGCGAGCCCGCATTCGCCGTACCACGTTCCAGGCGTTTTGCTGGGGTTTAGGCATTCGCCGTAGCGGCGAACGTCACACGGCGGAAGGGCGAGATAGACAGGGTGTTGCGGATGCGAGAGAGAGAGAGAGAGAGAGAGAGAGAGAGAGAGAAAGAGAGAGAGAGAGAGACCAGTTCTCCTGATCATCTCTCTCTCTCTCTCTCTCTCTCTCTCTTTCTCTTTCTCTCTCTCTCTTTCTCTCTCTTTCTCGCTATTTCTCTTGCTCTCTTTCTTTCTCTCTCTCTCTCTGTCTTTCTATCGAAAAGAATGACGGAGATCAACATGTACCATTATTCTCACTCTCTCTCTCTCTCTCTCTCTCTCTCTCTCTCTCTGCCAAAGAACCTTGGCGCCTTGACACTAACGCCGTTGTTTTTTGTTCCCGTTTGTTATACACGCGGTCTGGCCGTAGCGCGAGACGTACAAGCTGGAGGCGATGGCCCAAGACAAGGGCTTCCCGCCCTTGTCGCGAACGGTGGAGGTTCAGATTGACGTTGTGGACCGTGCGAATAATCCGCCCGTATGGGACCACGTAGTGTATGGCCCGATCTACATTAAAGAGAACATGGCCGTCGGGGCTAAAGTTGTGTCTGTTAAAGCCAGGTCTGTCACACTGTCAATGCTCCGTGCGGCTCTCTGCACGAACCCGCCCTGCACGCAATCTCGTGGCAGTATTGTTCTTGTGCACGTTAATTGATATTGTGTACGAATCCACATTACACGCATCTAACACACTCAGACATATACATATACACACACACACACACACACACACACAGCATACACCATCATTCGCAGAGGCGCGTTGTGCGCGCGTTCGCTCGCTCGCTCGCTCGCTCGCTCACATTTTACATTACACACGCAGGCATACTTGCGTACGCACACAGGATCGGTCGTGGGAAGTATGATCGAAATGTTTAGGTTTAGGTTCACAGGGGATACATCTGCACGTGTGAAGGGATACCGGGAGACTTTAGGCGCAGGACGTGGGCATTGGAGCGATGGTTCTTGGTAGATGGAAGAACAACTCCAGCACGGATTTGTTAAGTAGCGAGATATTGAGGGGATGAGAAAGATTGGAGCATGAAAATATTTTCGATCGGACAGTTTTGTGATGCGATACCATAAAAATCAAGTTGCTCATCAGAGAAGAAACAGTCTCGATCAGAATGAATTCATAGCCAAAGCCAGTCACCCTCGTCTCTTTACGCAACGCTGTGAATACAAGTTGCTGCTTTAAGCAAGTGTTGGATGTAGAAGAGAAGAGATAAAATATTTCATACGTAAAGAAATACAAATTTTTCGCCTCGACTTTCGTCTCAGTTACAGCGAGCGTATCGAAAGCGTATGTAATAAAATGTTACTAAATTCAGCGATTTTTGCAAATTCCAGGCGTGTACTTCGGGAAACACCTCTTTAAAAAGGAACCATCGCTTTAAATCGCGTCCACCCTCGTTCAGGCAAAGATATGTCTCTCGTGTTCGACAATCGCGGGAGGCGCGTTCTATTCGCTCGGACTAGTGCACACACAAGTACGCATTCGTAAGCGCGGCGCACGTTTCCTTCGGTGTGCGTGATCGTTCGCGAGGTACGAGCCTCGTTAATTTTTCCGTGTTTTCCGGCGTTTCGTTTCTTTCGACGAAAGTCTGAAAACCGCGCGCTTATATCGGACTCCGCCGAGCCGATTACGTCCTCTAAGCCTTTTGCTGCATCTCGACACGCAGCCACCATTTCCAGGCTTTCGTGAAGACTCTAATCGATTCCACAGCGAGATTTAATTCCTTTTTGCCGCGGCAACGACCGGTAACAAAAAGGCGCTTCTCCCTTCTTCTTCTTCTTCTTCTTCTGTCGCGTGTACGTGCGCTAAATTGAATAAACGGCACGGCCAATGGTCGCCTTTCATCTCCGGATCGTGACCCGTAATTCACGCGGATATAAGAAACGGTACGAGAGCCGAGGAGAGGAGCCGCGCGTCGAGCCGTTTCGGTGCATTTATCACTAAAGCGCAATTTTCCGAACAAAGCGCGTGTCCTATTGTTGCACGGTAATCGACAAAGAGAGGGAGACAGAGAGAGAGAGAGAGAGAGAGAGAGAGAGAGAGAGAGAGAGAGAGAGAGAGAGAGAGAGAGAGAGAGAGAGAGAGAGAGAGAGAGAGAGAGAGAGAGAGAGTCGCGCACTGCTATTATTCCATTAAATATTAATTGTTCGCGTCGCTCATTGTTCCACGGAGATCACCATTAATTCGCGCGTTCGCACTTGACGCAATAGTTTTATAAATCGTATCATGTCGAGATGTCGATTGCATTAACGGCAGTTTGCGTTTAATTGATCACGGCGAGCATGAGATTTCCACGGTATTGGCACTTGAGAAACTACGAAGGAAATGCGAACTGGCGCACGAGCTGCATAGTGATGAGCGTCGGAAGTTTTACGACGAATTGCAAACAGGTTTGCGACGACTCTCGCGTATCGTTGCGAGTGCTTCGAGAGAATAAAATTCTAGACAAGCCGAAATTCGGGAATCGTGATTTGCGACTTTATGAGAAATATCGCGCGCGCGCGAGCGGTGCATCAGGGAAGAAATATAGCGTAGCCGGCGCGAACGCATCTTTTTTCGGATAGCAAAGCCGCGTCGACAAAAAAAACGTTAGTAATGGCGAGGTTTGCGCTTGACGTACCGCTTTTAACTGCGTTTTCGCGGAGACACATGGACTTCCGGCGAGAACAGATTCGCTAATTATATAGCGTACACGCTGCGCGAGAGGTGCCAGATGCACGTGCTGTCCGCGCGCGAGATAATACATTTTATTGTAAATTCGATATACGACCCTCTCCTCTGCGTGTCGACGTCACGCGAACGTTTCGGTGGCATATCTGGCCCAAACACGCGCCAATTTGCTCCTTCGTGAGCATTTTATCAGGGAACAATACCGATGTATTATATAATTCGCTTGTATCGCGAACAAAGCGATAAGCCGTTTCGAATTCGCCGGTGAAACGCGACGATACACGCGGGACATACACGACGAAATTATTTCACCCTCGTGCGATTGTATTTTTATTATCAATTCAATTGCTACTTTCGATCTTTAAGCGTCGTTTCAATGTTTCCGCGAATATCGAAATGTGTCGCCTCAAAGTACGCTTTTCGATCTCACCGATGCTTGTCAACGTATCGAATCTTACGACACCGGACTTCCTAAAGACTGATTAACTAATAATAATTAATTAGCACAACGATTATGATTATTGTTACACTTTGCCGAGCCAGTCTTTCATGCGCAATTTCATGCGTTCGAGCTAAGTTCTCGCGAATATCGCGAATTTCACGTACGTAGTGACGTTTTAGTGACATTTCAGAGGATTAATTCCGACAACTGCAGAGTTTACTCGTTAGGATTCTCCTTTAATGGCAGTCGGAAAGGGATGCAGCAAAACGTTTCATTATTCGCGCTAGCTTGCCATTTTCCGCAAACTTTCCTCATCAACGTCGCGCCACGCGTACGAGTCTGAACGCAAGGGTGTCACCAGGTGTATACATACATACACACATACATACATATGTGTGTGTGTGTGTGTGTGTGTGTATATATACATATGTATTTATTTATATACACACATTATACCCATGCACACTTTAGTATCCATTCGCCGATAATCGCTTCTCTCATCGGGAATTCGCGGCCTGGCAAGAAACGCATTAAACGTTGATTCGCGCCACACAGCGTGTAAAGTCACAACATGAACGAGCGATGGGTGTTTTAAGTCACGTGTTTGTTTTTTGCGCTGCGACTTGATATATAGCGATATATATATATATACATATATATATATATATATATATATATATATATACACACTACAGTCATTGCCAGCTATTTTGTACCACGACGGATTCTCGCGCCGGAATTAGACGCAGAACTCTCTATCTATCTTTCTATCTCTCTATCTATCTCTGTCTATCTATCTCTTATACATTTGTTGTGTGTGCCGTAAACATATTTTTGGGCATGTTTTACGAATAGATGCTTCCCTGGACTACATTGTTGATTTGGTCGACCATTTGTCGTCTCTTTATTTTTCTCTCTCTCTCTCTCTCTCTCTCTCTCTCTCTCTCTCTTTATCTCTCTCTCTCTCTCTCTCTCTCATGGTTTATTATACTCATGCGTGCCATCGTGTCTTACTTTCTCTGTTTTATATATCTCCTCCGTTTGAGTCACACCATTTCTTTCGCACCGGATTGGCTTTTTTCAAAATTTATTTTGGTCTCGTTTTCGTCTCGTGTGTGCTCGTGCGGAGTCGCGGGTCGACAAAGTAGTAATGTGGCCGCAAATGGATTGGACGCAGTTATAATTTTCGTTGATCCTACCACCTCCTCCGCTGCCTGGGACCTCGCAGTCGCAGTCAGAGCATACCTCGAAGGTATGCCATATGTACATACGACTTTTCATTTCTCACTCCTCCTTGGTTGTTTATCAGTTAGTACATATCGCTGCGATTCACTTCTTGGTTCGTCGCCAGAGAGAGGACACGCATATGTTCATCCAGTATGTATGTATATATATATATATATATATATATATATATATATATATATATATATATCAGTCATCGACATCATACGTTTCGTGAATGCCGTAATTAATTTTTGGGCATGTTTCGTCAGTTGCTTATCTTGCGTTAGGTTTACGACGTGTAATCACGTTTTTTCCTGCGTTTTTCCGTTCTCTCTTTCGTTCTCCTTCTTTTTCTGTTTCTGTTCTTTTGTACTTTCTCTCCTTTCTCTCTTCGAGAGCGTAGTGGTGTTCTCGTAGTGTCTTTTTGTCGGCGAGACCTTTTTTTGTGCGCCGTTCGACGGCAAGTTGAGTAACGATTTAGATTGGAGTTGATGATATAGTTAGAGCATCTTTGATTGCTGGAGTCACCGTCTCGTGTCACATCGGGCGGTAGTAGTGTGTGATTACATACCTTTACCCCTCCAATTAAGACCGAGTGTGTAAGAGCATCCGCTAATTGACCCGCATCGCTACTCGTGACTCTCACAACGATCGATATGTTCACGTATCGATTATCGAGGAATCCTTCCACTCTTTTTGCGGAAAGGAAAGAGGGGGGTATCAGGGATCCCCGTGAGACTCGAAATGGAAAGGATGCCGGCGATTTTTCACACTCTTCTTGCGAGTGAACTGACACTAAAGTTAACCGTCTTCGATGTGATTTCATCGTCGCGGCAAGACATTTTGTTCGCGCATGTTTACCAGCGTAAACCATTCTTTTACAACAATTTAATATTATTACAAAGCGAATTTTTTCTGCACCCTAACATCCGACTAAATTCATGATGAATTCAGAATGATACTCTCCTATGGAGATAAAATCTCATCGGAACCGGTTAACGATCACACGCTCACGTGCACACTGGTAATCACACAACATTCACACACATGTACACACACACACACACACACACACACATACATCGTCACCGCGCACTAATGGTTCAGGGACGATTATGCACCGAGTGAGGGTGAAAGGTCTACGTCTTCCAACTCTGCCCTTTCTATCATAACCCTGACACATCTACGCCACTCTACGCGACAAACTTTTACTTAAACATGCTCGCTTATTGCCTACACATACCTAAGGTAGTTGTACGACACATGCGTGCACAACACACTCACAGACTCACTCATGTGCAAACCTTGGGACTAAGGGTCACGCTTATCAACTGCTGTACAACTGTACTAAACGACACGCCATTGTATACGTGTATAATGCCAATCGATGCGACATCGTCCGTTAGACGTCGTTCGCGGATAATGAGCAATTAAAATCAATGTGCGAGCATCATTTGTCACGAGCACGGGTTGCGCCATTGTTCCGCCGGTAATCTGGAAATTTTCCCGAATTGACATTCGAGATCTCAACGACCCCGATAACGAGCAAATCGGAATTAATCAGCACAAACGACGTTTGTGCACGCGAACGCGCGTCTCAGCCTGTTTCACGTGTCGATTGTGTATTGTTGAGATTAACGAGCGGTGGATTCAATTCTGCGGGAGAAACTGCGGGATATTTTATTTATATAAACACTTTTATATAAACGCGCACGGCCGATCGATAACGATGTTGCGAAGGTTCATTTTCGGACGAACTATTTATAATTAGCATCGTGTAACGTGCGCGCAACGTCTGCCGTGAATCCACGGTAAACAGACTTGAATGTTTCTTGAAGTAACGAAGGCGAACTTTTCCGTGAGATGATTCCCGACCTCTAGTAAATGATAACGAGCGATTTTTCATGCAACGAAATATCCGAGAAATACTGAAAACAGAGGTTGCGCAGAACGCGAGAGAAAGTCGAGCGGACGATCGAAACCGATTGATTTCGAGAAGCGAATTCAGAGATTTTTTTATTCGGACAGTATTTGTGAAGATACGTGCAAATTATCAAAAACGCGCAATATGATGAATATATTGACGATGGTTACATTTACGTTGGAATTTTTGTGTCGACGATCGGCTATTTCTAACTAGATCACGGATTGCTGCTCAAAACGCCGTGAACACAAAATAATGAAATTTGTTAGGATTAATACTGATGTTGATTGGCGCAACCGAGCGAGACGAAGGCACGCGTTATCTCATAACGTACGGTTTATAATAGCATCTCCTGCTTGTGCAATTTATCTCACGAAGATGAGGCGACGCAATAAATGGCGGCATTGTTCGGATCTTTTGTGCGATAATGGCACGAAATTTGATCGAGTAGCGATGTCATAGGTGACAATATTAACTGCGCGTTTCGAGCCGCATCGATTTTGCCAAAATTAATGCGCACTATGCTATAATGCGCGTTCTAAACGAATTTTAAATGAGTAACTGCGAGAGCTTCGCGTTATTTGCAAAAATTATCTTTCGATGGAAATAATCTCACCACGGTACGTTCAATATCGCCGGTACGAAAGTGCGAACTGTATGGTATGAAGCGTTATTTATTCGATGCAATATATATATATATATATATATATATGGCGCGGCGCCCTACATTCGTCCCGTCTTCCCTTTTTAATGACAAATTCTTTGACGATATCGCCGTCGACTTCTCTTCGGCGGAAATTAATTAGAAGCCATTACTGCTCTGCATTTTTTTAAATGCCTAACATTAAATATCTCTCGGTAATAAGAGTCTAAATTACATCTTTATTACAGCAAAGGTCACCGGATCTACCGAAGCGCGAAAGAAATTTTTTTCATCATCTACTTGCAACTCATCGATATATCTTGATTCAATTGTTTAGTATTTTTTTTTCCAATTCCGCAATGCTCAATATCGCTAAACGTGCGATAATCGATCGGAGCAACTTTAAAGTTAATGTATTATAATGTAAACGACGAGAAAAAGTACAATCGCGCAAGTACCGGGAGCAAAAGATTTCAGATAATCTATAAGTATATGTTAAAAGCATCGAATATATTTTCACGTTTGCGTTTATAGTTTCTCCCGTTGCAGATGCATATTGAAATATAATATCGTCGAGGTCGTTGCACGCGATATGAAAACGGCAACAATGTGCGAGCGTTTTTCGCATATCACTCGATCGCCATTTTTTTTCATATTCCGTTAAACTGCGACAAAGTACCTTTTGCGATGTTTAATGGTCGAAAATGTCCGTGTGTCAATTTTATTGTACATCCGTTCGATATATTGCGTTATTTTTCGTTTCACGTACACAGCTCGATGCACATTGCTCTCGGAGTTGTCGTGGATTTTTGCACGGCAAACAAAAAAAGATATATTTCGGGTTATGCGCGTTAGTAAACGGATTACTCGCGGTACTTATATATATATATATATATATACGTCCGTAATATTTGTTTCATCGGTCGCAAACACGCAGAAAGAGTCACTGTGAGTACCAATTGTGCGAATCAAAGCGAAAATATTTAATAGTAGAAAATATTTTTATCGCATTTATTTGTCGCATATTTTTCGAAAAATTACTTCCGACGTATTGAAAGTTACCAAGAAATTTACAGAGACTGGACCACCAAGAAATTTAGAGACTGGATCTTTTATTATATGGAAAAAATGGAATACCCCCCCCCCCATTTAATCGATAGAAATGACGGTCGAATTACACTTCTAATATTAAATATACAGCAAAAAGATGATTCAGATAAATGTGCTTCATAAATAAAAACTGCTGCTCCCTGTTACATCTCGTAACGGAATAGATGGTATCGCTCGAGTTTTATGTTAGGCCGGAAAAATACGACTGATAAAAAAAAAAAGCTATCGGGATTAATCGTAAAATACGTCGACAGCCGTTCTCCGCTTTTGTGCTTTCCCTAGAAAAAGAATGTCAACGTTTTTCGTGCAAAATCCTCCCGTCTCCAGGTAAAAATATCAGCGTATCAGCGCGGACGTGATTGAAGTCGTATTGACAACGTGCTGGCGAGGGAATATTTCTTCCACGTGTCGTTTCTCAAACACAAAAAGATTTTCGCGCTGATACAGATATGTAATTTCCGATAATTTGAGTATGCGAAATCGCTCGAAGTGCGCTCGAGGGTGACGACGTAGCGCGCGTTCGCTAGGCGCACGTGACTCAAGATCCGAATGGCCTTTTAAGAACCCCCGGGAAATGATACTTTAATGCTGAAACTCGCTTTCCGCTCGAAGCGAAGCGGACGGAGCGACGGTGAGCGGAAAGGATGGCGTGTATCTCGCAATATTCTAGCTCCGAGCGAACTTAACGCGGTGACATTTAAAATGTAACACGGCGCGGCTTAAATGATTGAGCTCCGAGAGGAGCATGAGCACTTAACGGATCCTTGCGTATTCACAAACGAGCCCGTTCCGCTAACGGCGCTACCAGAGCAATGCCTGAAGATTGAATCTCTTTCGTGAATCTCGTTAAGCGTGATGTACAATGGCTAAGACGTTTCCCACATTTAACGTCTGAAATCCCGGGTATAGATCTACACGGAGATGTAGCATGCGCGCGCGCGCGAGGGTTTAACGATGCGCGTTTGATTTAATTTTGCACTAGTTAACGATCTACCTAATTTCGTTTCCGCGGGAATTACCGTGAGAATTACTTGAACATCGGGGGAAATCGCACTTAAGTGTCGGATACTTTGGAGCACTCGAGGAAAATATGTTTCATTAAGCAACCGAGACGGGAGACACGTATCGATCTTTCGTATCGAAATCAAATGTGAATTCGCCAACTAACGCGCAAATTCGGTAAGAGTTGGATCATCCTTGAAAAAAGCGTGTCAACTTTCATCTCACAAAAATAGCCAATCTCTCGATTTATTGGCAACGCGTGCAGTGATTTATTGCGAGAATCGGTAGAGACGAGAGATAAAACTTAGCAAGATTGTATGTTGCCAGAGAGAAGCAAATTGATGATCCTACGATCGATCGGGCGCTATCGTTTTTGCTAAAGATGGACTTTAAATATTCCTTTCTTAGATTTTAGTTAACTTCTGCTACATTTTATGCTAGCAATACCCTTCCTGCGAAAGCAATGATTTCAGGATTGACATTTATGTTGGCGTTTTGATAACGCCTGTGCATTCGCATGTAATAAAACAGGTAGTCTGAGATAGAGTTAACTTCCATCTTTTACGAGCAGCCATTGTATAACGAAACTACACGAGATTCTATCTATAAACGAGATTATTTCGAAAAGGCGAGAACCACCTTTATACAAGCAGTATGATAGGAGCATATTCCTCGTCAGATTCAAGAATTCAAGAATCGTTAACTCCCTAACTCAGAATTTAATCAAACAACTAGTATCAAAGATTCAATTATTCGGAAGAAATGAGGACGCGCGACGACGTAGCAATTCAATCTTTCAATTAATCCCTAGCTAATATCATGCTAACTGGATTTTCATAATATTAAAAATTTAAGAATCGCGATGTTTCGGGAGATTAAAAAAAAATATATATATATAACATGGCTTCTATCATAATTTTCAACGTGGAAAGTCGTCCTGGAATTCGTCTAATAATTCATTTCTTTGTCTTGTTGTCATCTTTGCTGCAGTACTTTTGCAGCATCAAATCTCTCGAAACTAATTTCAACTTTAACTGTTTCACAAATATAAAATTTATACGTTTTCCTGAATTAAAATTTCACAAGGAAAGTTAAAAGTTCACAAGGAATGTTACCTTTTAATATTCCTTGTTGAAGACCTAACTAACTAAATAAAAAGAAGACTCAAATTAAGCATCTAAAAAAGACAAATTCATTTTAATCAGAGCGCTCCATAATATCTATTATTAACGTATTTAATTTGACAGTCGGTTCATAAAAAACGTTTCTCATTTCCCATATCTCGGAAACTCGCCTTCGTTCTCGGGAACTGCAATAATCGTATACCCCAGCCGCAGAAAAGTAAAAATCGTTGAAAGAATCGAGCATGAAAATTACCCGCCGGTTGGCGGTTCTATGTAGGACGTGAACGTCGCGCCCGTGTTCGAAATGACAAACGGTGCTGTCAATTTCGGCCGGGTACCCTTTGAACCGGGGAGGAATCCCTCTCGGGAGACAGCGGGATCCTTCCAGATCGATAGACGTTTCGCGAATGTCTAACGGATGACAGGACGGTTGTGTACGTACTACAGCCGTGTGTACATCATCACGCGATGTACATCGTTCATACGCGGCGCGACAAGGGAAAGCACGCACCACACGCATACCACATTACACACTCACACACGTACCATACATACACGGACAATCATCACACGTCTATACGCGCGCAGGCGCGCGTGCATAGACGCGAGACACGATCAGATGATTGAACACGCATGTAATAGAGCCGTGTGGTTCGTTCGATCGATGAGCCGAGCCCGAACCTACGGACGATTATATTGAATCAGACTGTTATATGCGAGTTTACGGGAATTAATTAGGAGAGAGAGAGAAAGAGAGAGAGAGAGAGAGAGAGAGAGAGAGAGAGGAACCTTCGGGGAACTACGGATCCTCTGTAAAAAGTAGCTTAATTAAAACGAACTGAAAGGAATTGGAGCCGCTACAAATTTCATCATCTGCACGACGCTGTGGATTAATTCAGAAATTCTTTCCGCACGCTGGTTTCTCAATATTTACAAGATATGATGGCAGGATTAAGGAAAAAACCGTGCTGTACCTCGAATATCCGGTCGGTGATGCGCGCGCGAAGAAATATCCTCGAAAAATGTATTCCGGAGAAAATTAAAAATTAATCCCAAAAAGAACAGCGCTGGATTACTTATCGATTTAGTTGGTAAACAAAGTGAAAACGTATCTCAGTTGCTTGAGAAGCTGAAAATATTTAAAGATACTTCTAATATTCCGAAGATTAGAGATTCGTAATTGAATCCGAATTGAATCGGATATGAATTCCAATCAATTTTACTTAAACCGACTACTCGTATTTTTGCAACGAATTTATGCATCTCGATGAGATAATCGCTGAAATTATTACCTGCAAATTTATTTAAATCGAATTAGAGTCCAAGCGATAATGCGCTGCTGAAATAATTAATTTCGAAGACACTCCGCGGAATCGCAAATTAGTAAATGAAGGCTAATTGTCGTTAATGAATTCCGCGTAACTTTTGCGCTACACCGAAGAGCGCGATAATCGCTCCAGCGAGACTTTGAAGGCAAAAGTTTACCTTGCATCTTTAGCCGGTTATTTAATTATGAGGCCCGATATTTGGTACCGATGGACCGATGGAAAGACTAATTTCGATAACTCATCCAATTTTGGAGCATATACGCGCGATTGCTAAAACATTCACACTTTGTTGTTTGTAGGCGGGATTTGTTAATTAACAGTTCGTTTTCTGTAACGTAATCCGTCAGAAGAGTTTAACAAACTGTTTGAAAAAGCTGCATCGGACGGCGCATATCGAAAGATGTAATAACGCTTGCCTCTGACGGAGAATTGCAAAAAATTTATTTTGCTTCGCGCACCTTTCGATAATTATACGCATATGCGCTGTCTGATCTCCTTTTAATTAAAATTCACCGTTCGCGCAGTACCGCGGGCATGTACGTCAATTTTAATAGAATTTCGTTATAATTGACGTAACCTTCCAACTTTATTCCATGACGCTGGCATTTGCAAACGTGCAAGTTTTATATATCGCGTTCAACATGTTTTTCAGCTACTACGAAACAATTATGACGTGTTGCAGAGCACGTAACGATATATCTCGACGCATCTCGAATAATATCGCTAAACTCTCTCTTTCCATCGGATAATTCCTCCGCGGAGACTTCTTGTCCATTCTTTTTCCCGACGTGCTGATACAGGTTTTAGTATTTCAAACTAACTGGCACGCGCGCGCGCGCGCGGTGAACTTGCCGCGGCATTTAAATCGCCAAGAACTTTACAGGAATTTTACGAGTGAACTAACTACATTACCGATTTTAATCTCTTCACCGACAGCCCGTTTCCCCCACGGTGTTAGCAATGTAATGTGAGTGTCCTATGCGTTACAGCGGTGTAACGTTCCGCGATAGCTGCACTAAAATGTTAATCTTATCGGGCATATAACTTTAACTTGCAAATCAGCCATCTACTTGAACTTTCAACAATTTAATATACTTGCACGCTTCTCGCAAGCTAAAACAACGATTAATACGCGTGAGGCGAGAGAGGATAGAACGGGAAGAATCGCGCGCTTCGGCGGTACACCCGCTCCTCATTTCGCGCACGGCGCTAATAAACTCCGGGTGGGTCATGTTAATTGCCGCTTCAAGCGTTTCGCATTCGCCGCCTGTGTTCTCGCGTTCATTATTTCGTTCATATATCGTTGTTTATGGCTATCGAGCTATATCAATCCGCTCCCTTCAGCTCCCGGGTTCGATAAAATTTCTAATGTTCGTTAGCGAGCTCACAATACACCGGCGAATAACAGTCTGATCGACTAATCATTCATTCGCGAGCTCGACTCCGCGCTCGGACAAAGCCCGCGCGCGCCTAACACACACAGCACATACACACAGCCAAGGCGTAACACTTCTGCAGCCGAATTAACACAGCGATAACAGCCGGGGATGGTAATTGGCCCGCGCGAAAGCGAGGGGAAATGGTAGCTAGAGCAGCAAATATGTGCCTTTTGACTGCGTGAACTTTGCCTAGGGTTGTGGTCGTCCTTCGAAAAGAGCTCGCTCTCTGTTAACGCGTGCGGATATGTACGAATGTACACGCGCAGATATATGTGTATACGTGTATGGGTGTGTATGTATGTGTGCGCGTGTATGCGCGTGCGTGCGTGCGTGCGTGCGTGCGTGCGTGCGTGCGTGCGTGCGTGCGTGTATGTATGTATGTGTGTATGTTAAGCGCATCGAATAAAGAAACGGAAGGGGAAAATAAAGGAACGAGCGACGACGGGAAGCAAAGACGTGCGGCGCGTTAGGTAAAAGCATCATCATCACCACCACCACCACTGATCGCTATACGCATAATCAGCATAATTTCGGCAGGTTGCGATCTCCGACTTGCGTGCTCTCGCACTAATCCGACGTGTTTCTAGTAGACAGAGACTCGTACGTCGTGCAGTCGGTGTATGTGTGTGTGTGTGTGTGTGTGTGTGTTGTGTGACGAAGAAGGGAGTTGTCTCAGATAGTTATGAGCGAGCAAAGTTTGACATGTGGACTTTTATATCGCCTACCCAGCTGTGTGTGTCGTTTAGTTTGACGGGTTGGCTCGCTTTTGCGGAACAAAACATCACCTGGAGATTCGCGATCCCCGAGATTATGCCGGTTTCAATACCTGCATCGATCGTGCAGCCGGGGATGGCGGCGTCGAAAAGATGCACTCGACGACGCGACTAGCGCTCTATGCGTATAGAGATCAGTGAGATTGTGTTGCTGAAATATTTATTACCTCCTCGTTTTATACCTTAGATACGTTAACAGGCCCCAGCGAAGGAGTCTCTCTTTTTTCCGTGACGACGATCGGAACCGTTTCAATCGTTTACTCGTCCATCACTTCTCTGATCGCGCAAGCATACGCTCGTGCGTATGTCTGAACGCGTACGCGGCGCATCGCATGACGATCTTTTATTTCAAGACATTTTTCCTCTCGTTATATTGACAGTAACGATAGTCCGTTTTCGGTATACATATGTACGGGATGCCTCAGAACAGTCGCTATTCCTGTCTTGTCTATGGATTTTTAAATGGAGCGAATATCCGGTTCTTACGACTTTCCCCACATCCTCGAGGTCAAATCTCGCGACAATTGAATAGTCGATGTTAATTCAGAATTTAAAGTTTAAGGGTTGGACAAACGACGTGATATATGCGGTGCATATGTATTCCGCTTAGAATATAATTTACTTTTTCTTTTTTCTAAATGCAACGATTTCTCTATCGACTCGTAACTGCGGTTTTCGCAGTTTCTACGCAATTGGATTAAATTCTGTAAGAAAGTGCAGAGCGCACTTTCTCTCGATAGAACGCTAAATATGTTCACGTATGCGAATCATCATATCTATCGACAGAAGGAAGCGCGTCTAGTCGCGGGTATCCTGTATATCCGTGTCTTGGGGCTGGAACAATATCGTTTTGTGACTCGAGAAGAGCAGGTCGAGCCGTTACATAGCCGAGTATGTAACAACTGTCCTTCTATTCTATAGCCGCGTAAGAATATCGGTTGTTCCATCTTCAAAGTATCGAATATGTATACAAGTCTCTCTTTCTCTTTCTCTCTCTTTCACTCTCTCTCTCTCTCTCTCTCTCTCTCTCTCTTTCTCTCTCTCTCCTTTTCTCTTCCACCTTAGGAGATTTCCGTTCTCGTTTCTGTTTTTCCGTTTTCCGTTTCCGTTTCGTTAAGTCGTTCTTGGCGCTCCGGGGCAGCCGGTACGCGCCTTTGTAATACGTGTTTTTGTGTGTGTCGACAGCTCTGGAATCGACAATAATCCGACGGTCTTTTACCACTTAATGCCCGGTTCCACGGCGCAGACCAACAAGTTTCATACGTTTTACCTTCAGCAACGCGCCGAGCAATCCGTGACTTGGGCTGACATTAAGGTTAACCACCCGTTGGACTACGAGAGCATAAAGGAGTATAATCTCACCATACGAGTGGAGGTACGACTCGTCTTCCGCGGATGAAAAAATGTTGGCGCAATTGAATTGAATCTTTTATAGGAGAAAACGCTGATGCGTTTCGTTTTAGCGTCGCCAAATAATTTTTGCTCTTCAACCATGAAATGTTTCCATTTATAATATTTTGTAACATTTCGTATTATATCGTATTTATCGTTAAATATAAATTCAACATGTGACACTTGAAAAGTACGATGTCGCGTAACGTTAAATAAAATATCGCGTATAAATATTATGTGTCACGAAAACGAAAACACAGAAAAGCGGCACAGAAAAATTAACATCATACGATGTTCCGCTCTCGTAACCGCGTGGTCAAATTTGTTTCTTTAGAATAATGGAGCTCAACAGCTGGCCTCTGAAGCGACCGTGTATATTATGCTGGAGGATGTTAACGACGAGATACCACTGTTCACTGAACGAGAACAGGAGACCGTACTCGAGGGTGAACCAGTTGGTAGCAAAGTCACCCAGGTGAACGCCATCGACAAGGATGGGACATTCCCTAATAATCAGGTAAATCGATGTCGCACGTTATTGTAATAAAACGAATTTACGTCTCCCGAGGGACGCATGGCGATAGCAGTAAAATAATTGCCCATATCGACCGGTTAATTGTGGAGCAATGTGAAGGTATGCTCTAGAAGGAGTGCTCCCCAGACATTACATTTCATATTTCATTTCTTACTTGGAATCTAGAGGGACAATTCTCTAACACGGCTCGATTTTGACTTGTATGCTCAAAGTGGGTTGTGTGCTTTTGTCGCTACGATGCTACGTATAAAAACCAATTATGTGATTATGATCTCTCCTTTATCTTTAATCTCAAATGATAAAATTAGATGTTCCACCTCTCCATACATCTCTCAGACGGGGTGTTTTCTCTTGCATATTGCTTATTATAAAACATTATACAGTTATAACTTTTATATGAATTGTTTATGCACATTGGCAAATTTACATTTCAATTTGGAATTTTCTCATAACATCATCTTAATATATAAAAGATCAATACTGAATATGATTAAATATCTTATAATATAAAATTACTTGTTTCTTTCTGATTTTTAATTATTATTATTATTACCATTATAACAATATAATATAATATTATAAAAATAATCCATATACAAACAGACTTGATTACTCAAACAAATATATCATTTTTTTCTGTGTAATTAAGATATTTTTTCTTTCTCATATTTAAATTCTGTATTGTAACATGCTTATATATTTGTCTCTGTAACTATTCTAAAATTTCATTATATCAATGGGGAATATTCTCGCAGACTCTAATAACAATAATAATAATAATTAAATCAGAGTGTTTAGCTCTTCTTGCTATTATCGTTCAGTGCGATTTAAAGCTACGTAATAACTATTACTACTAATAACTTAATGATACACTCTGCGAATGTTGAAATTGTACACTCACCATTTTGCGTTGAAAGCCCTTTCTAACGTCCGACCAAATCCGCCGACGAAACTCTCCTGCTACATCCCTCTGCGTCCCTCTGCATCCGTTTGCGTCCTTCTGCATCTGAAACTTCATATAGCTTCAGCATCGTCCTATGTCGATTGCACTTCACTTTAGTCGCTTGCGATTAATATTCACATTCTAATGATATTTTACGGATATCTTGATAGTAATGCGACGCAAAATAATTTCAATAACATATTCACGACTCACGAATAATGTGTGACCGCATTAAAGACCGCGGCTTTTCTCACGAAGATCGAAAACGGCGAAAAAAATATTTCGTTTCACCGACAATTTTAATTTCTGAGAAACGAGACTCTATATATTCGCGCGAATACTAATTTTTAAAGCACGAAATTGCTTCAATAAATTTAATGATGAACTTTGTTGGATTTACTCGGAACGTGTTATATTATCATTTTAATACACTCGCGATGCGAGGAAAAATCACGTGTAAAAACATAAAATATGAATACAAAGTATTAAGCGAGATAACAAGCGGCAGCGTGCTACGTAATCTCGCGCACATTCTATTTTTCTTTTTTGTAGCAAAGATATCGCAAATTTTTCATAGAATTTGTCGGTGAGAAATATTCCTGCGTGTTTCTCTAAAGAACACAATTATGCGACGCGTGTATAAATATGAAAAATCGAAAAGATGAAAGTCTCTGCGATCTGTCACACGAAACGCGCGATAATAAAATATAATCGACTATCGCGTATACCGTGTATATGTAATCGACTGCCGTGGATATCGTGAATATTTATATATCACTTTGGCGAACGTATCGGCGATACGAATATTTGTTCAAAAACCGAAAATAAAAAATTGCGGCGATCGCAAAATGTATTAACCCGTAAGCGGGCGAAATAATCGCAAATACTGCGAAATTTCTATCTTTGACAAACGCAAATACGGTTTATTTTCCGATTTATTTTTTTACAAAGAATTATTACCTATCTCTGCTAGCACACTATATTGCGCGTGATGCTCTGTGTAAAATTGAAAAGTAAAAATCGTGGCAATTGGGAGGTAAATAAGTCTATGAGGAAAAGAATAAATTGTTACATGCGCGAAATTGTCACACTGAACTTAACGAAATTCGTATCCTTCGTTTGCAAAATGTAGTCGCAACATGAATATGCATACAAAAATCTAGAAAAATGAAAACCACGGCGGTCGAAAAATATACCAGCGTGAGTTTCGTGAACGGTGACGCCGAACTTGATATCAGATCGCTTTGTGATATGTTTCGCGAAGTTGTAGTATCGAATTTTTTCCAATGGCATTTCAAATTTTGTATCACCATTGCGCGAGAAAGAACGTCGTAGCATTATTGAAATAGTAATTATCGCACAGCTTTTCCTACATCGCACAGCTGCTGTCGAATAAATGAGAAAGACATTTTACAATTGCTTCGCACACAGCTGCTTATTGAACAAAACAACAATTGATAAGAAAATTAGCTCGCGCTTATAATGAAAGATCAACGGAAACGTGCGTCGCATTAGCGGTATATAGCAGCGGTCTTCCCAATCCCTTACCGCAGAGATCCGATTTCGAGTGGATCAATTGCAGGAGAATTGCATTGGAACCGCACAAAAGAACCAAAGAACACACTCGTATTGCGCTATAGCGGAACACTTGAGCGGGACTTAAGGGAGCTCAGTCGTCGAAGTCCTGATTGAGGTTGGAGCAGGGGGCAGTCGGGAATTGGGGAATAAGGGCGAGATATAGGGCGCTTCGGGTGCACACACTGTGCAGCTATAAGTTAGACTGTCGCGCGCGTCGAAACTTTAATGATTTCACGTAGCAGGCGGAACTGTATTCCGTCCGTTGGGAACGCGCTGTAAACTCCGTAACGGTGTAACGCAATTCCGATGATCGCGTTTGAGTGGCGTTGAATTTATCACGTATGATCGCATTAACGGATACGCGCCAGCTCGCGTGGATGTGTACCCGCGTCGGGTGTTTAATCGCGTGATTATCATTCGTTTCGCGCTGAAACCGGGTTGCTACGCTACGGTACGCGTTTTGTAATGCCGATGCGACTGCGACTATAGCGAGCACGAACACGCTGAATATTAAGATATTAGCTCGTCGCTTCCGAGGGAAATGAACGAGGGATACCGTGGATGGTGATTCAAGCTTGAGCTGAAATTAGATCAATTTGTTCTCTTGATTTGAAAGTGTAATGTGGCCAATGCGGCTTACTTCGCAATTTCCAAGTTTTGATGAAATGGTCGACTTTTCGATTTTCTTTTATTTTTTTCTTTTTTTTTTTGAATGAACGGACGCCGCACTTTCGCCAGCACTTTGCGTTTCGCTCCCTTGCACTTGTGCGTATATTGCCGCTTCTCCATCCATAAATTATTGATTCTATCAATCATCCTTACTAATCAGCTAATTTTCTTCTTAAATTTGTAAGGTTCCACCAGGAATCATTAAATGCTTTTCATATAAAGTCACAGATTAATAGTCGATTAATTATACAAAGCTTTGAAGAATTATACATATTTCAAAGATAATATTCTTGGAATAATTTTACAGACAAGTATAATCTTATAGATCTTTCTTTCAATTGATTATCAATTATCTAATTTATTAAATAATATTCTCTAGAAACTAATATTAAAACATAAAAGGAATTTTGGACTTTCATGTCATATTTATGATATATATATATTCCGCCTCGTATTTCGTTTTCCATTCTCGTATTTTCTCGTACTTAAATTATACGTATAAGATTATTTAAAAAGAAAAGAAACATACTTTTCATCCATTTTATGAAACAATTAAATGTAAGAGTCTCGCTTTATTCTGAGAGAAGCAAAAAGAAAGAAAGCTGTCGAGTAGAGAAAGTCAGCGTGCACTTTGCTGCTACAAGGTAAATTCATCTCCTCTTCGTTAAACAAAAATGAGACAGTTCTTAAGCGAGCAGCTTCGCAAAAATGGCGTAGCTACTCGAAAAAAAAAGGAACTTGACTCGGCACGGTAAACACGGAAGCAAAACGGCCGTGAAATATCGCGAAATTTCCGCTGAAAATTTGCCGATTAGGTAACGCGAAATGTACGTGCGACTGTAAATCTCGCCGTAAATTACAGAGGCAGACCTTACACGCGGAGTCCTTCGCGTATGCGAAAGATTTGTCAAATATGCACATCCCATTTGCAAGTGCAAGTGCAAGTGCGAGCGCGATGCGCGATGCGCGACCGTAGAATGCGTTACGGAACGGAAATGCGCGCAACGTCGGGACACAAAAGGGACACGAGAGAAGTGGACGACCGATCCGACATGTAGTCGAACGTTCGCGTTGTAATCGGGTTGCTGCAAACTCGATATTGTCTTCTTTTTAGCCCTGGCTGTACGTGCTCGCCGTATTGGCGATCGTGCAGTAAATTGGCCCGAAAAAGGAGACTTTTGCATGAACGAAAAGATAAAAGTTGTAAAAAAAATATCAATTAATGATACAACAGACAGCAAAACGCAATTGTAAATTGAAACAATGTCGCGTAACGCGATTATCTCGACGAATATTTCACACATAACCTCATTTCTCGCTCTGAATAAAATTGCGTAATTGAAGACTTATCATATCATAATTTGGCATTAATCACGAAGCCAAACATTAGCCCAATAAACATATATGCATTATTTACAAAAATATTTATGGAACAACGTTGAATGTATATATATACATGGAAAATATATTCGACAGGGTATATACATATACACACACACGCATACATTTACATTCACTCCCTCTCATTCGCGCACATACATACACACACACACACATATATATATATATATATATTATATATATGAGAGAATTCTGCACGACGTACTTTGATTATTGCTGCATAAATAACGTAACAAAAGTATGTGCTGTTCCGACTTAATTGAGTTTTGTCGTTACACATTTTACGTACCTCAATTAAAAGGTTAGAAAGCCATGTAGAACAGCTCGACAGAAAAAGAGAGCGAGAGAAAGCGCTTATATCGCGCTGTCTTTGTCGCACGGGCCTACAATAACATTATCGTATCATTATATGCCGTCTCATTATGATAAAACTGGAAAGAATACCTAAAATGAAGTCGCAGTTAGTCGCCTCGTAACGTCTTTCACTTCCAGTGCAGCGTCGTTTAAAATGATTGAGTTACGGTAATTCTCTAAAGCGCCGTATGTCGGCGCCACCGTCACGATGTCGCGTCGTTACGCGCCGCGGGCGACTTTCACGAATTTGGCGTCCTTTTACGCACAGGCGGCTCAACGTAATGACGCGCGGAATATTCGCGAAGCAAAGTGAGTTCGATTTTAGAGGTCATATGATCGAGGTTCATTGCTCATTCCCGGTAAATCTAAAGACATACATGGAGATATTTTAAAGAACTTGGAATATTTACCGTTTACGCTAAATTACAATCGAAAAAATGTCGATAGGTATCATAACCATGAAAAGTCGTCGAGTCGTAGCGTTAACGCCGCGGGCGGATAATTTGGCGCTCTTTTACGCGGTTCAATATGACGCATGGAATATTCGCGAAGCAAAGTAAATTAGATTTTAGAAGCCATACAATCGTGAGATACACTGCTCATTCCCGGTAAATCTAAAGACATACATAGATATGTTTAAAAAAATGTTGAGATATTCACCATTACGATAATAAATAGTAGATAGATACAATCGAAAAACTGGCCGATAGGTAACATAACCTAATGAAAGGTCGAGGCACTCTCAGTGTTAATAATAACACATTAATATAGAAGAAAATTAATACAAATGTATTGTTGTCGTAGTAGATTAATACATTTTCGTGAAAATATTCAACACTTCGTACACAACCGCAGATTAAAGCAACTTTTAAGTAGGTTAAAAAGTCGAGCCGACAACTTTGGCGTTGCAATGTAGAAATTGTTTTACAAACATGTTTTTAAAATTAGCAGTGGTAGAAAATAGAAACGTAGTAATTATTCAATAATTCACTAGCTGCTGGTGAAAATGAAGAAAGTCAATAACAAATATTAACGTTCATTGTAATACTTTAATGCTATTGATTTAATATTATTATTAATACGATACTCTAGCGTATATACTACTATTAAAATTTCATAATAATCCGACATATTAAATAGCGGTAAAGTAAATGTTTGCAGGTTAAGTTGCCTATTTATTGAAAGTGTAAAATGTTATTTGTATCCGTTTTTATTTTAGAGAAGAAATAATTGTAAATAATCAGCAGCGCATTGCGAGCGCCAAAATCGTCGGATCATGAAATTTTTTTAATGGCGATCGCGCTGTGTTCGAATTACTTCGAGCAACTAACTAAACAAGTATTCCGTATTTCTGTGCAAATAGCGATGTCCAGCGAGATTACGATACTTTTCGCTATTTGCTACTCATGGATGCGAGACACAGACGGTTGGAGTCAATAAACCTCGTCTTGTTTATCTAGGTCACGTATTACGTGGTAGACAGCGACAGGAACGAGGGCAAGGATTACTTCGAGATCAACAGGGAGACCGGCGAGATCTTCACAAAAGTAATGTTCGATCGCGAGAAGCAAGGAGCTTACGCCCTGGAGGTAGAAGCCAGAGACGGAGCACCTTCCGCGCGACCTAACAGCAACGGCCAACCTAACTCAGGTAGGTGGTATGGAAAATTTTATTTAAAAGCTGCCCGCACATACAGCATATACAGCATATTGCTATGATGCACGCGTCCTGTAAATTCGGGTAAATAATAAATCATAACAGCTTAAATATTTATATCGAGATTATATAGACAGCCGAAAGCACGCCAATTATACGAGCTTGCTACGATACGCGGAGCGATTAGGGAGATTACGTTCTAATAAATAATTCTGTTGAATACTTGTATCGACATGAAACAAACATATAAACGTACATGGTTAAAATATAAATATGCTCATTGAAGATTCAGGCAGCATTTGTCACATCAGTAGTATTTATTAAACTGTGTTTCGGTTCTACATTAATCCTGCGAGTCGAACTTGAAGTATCCAATGGAGAAACTCGAGATATAATGCTGTGTATATTATTGTCCTATTTTGATGTTACAAGTTATTACTGTCATTTTCTCAATGCTGAGCCTTAATGAAAGGGATGAAGAGCAAAGAGAGACAAAGATAACAATTATATGTTCAACACAATACTGCATATTAATACAGGAAATAAATTTGAATCCGACGCAATAACAGAAATATTATGTGTAAATATAAGAGAAATAAGACGTTAGATTCAAAATAGGATGCTTTGCAGCAGTCAAAAGAATATATTATTGAGCACACAAGTCACAACTTATAAAATTTATATTAGATTCTAAGGTCACTATTTATAGCCGTGAATCATTTAAGATTTTCTAGTGAAAACATAATTAATGATAAATTTATATTATATGGTAAATTTATAAGATTTATAAACCATTATTAGCTGATTGGATCAATATTGCTGTATTGTTGGAATACAGGTACAGATTGGCAAGCAAGAAGAGATTTATGAAGCAGTAATAATTTGTTCACATAATGAGAAACTTAATGAATGTAGAATACCGATTTAAATTTCGACTTTAGGTATTTTGTTGCTCGCGTTTAAAAGGTGAGTTAGAAACAATTAATTATCAAAGGAGGCTTTTTAAAGTAATGTTGCTATTTCTATCAAACTCGCGCATTTATGTGTAAAACATGACATGTATGACTTGAGTCGAAACCGTTCGATCTGAAAGGTGTACAACAAGGGTACATATTGATCTGCGTTTTATAAATTCGTGTATAAATAATGGGTTGTAAAGGCAATATTTATATTCACGTATGAGCCACGGAGAACGTGCAGATCATATAAAATCACGGTTTAAAATTCGGATGGAACGTACGATTATTGTACCGTCACAGGGCTAACAACGGAAAAAAACCCGTGCTTGAAGTTTTACAAATTGGTGAATTCATTTGAAAAAAGGCTCTCGAATATTTCATATATACGACAATTGCATTTATATTCTATATTTTCCCATACATTTATATTTTTTCAATTTCTTCGAAGTAAAATTTTTCAGATTATATTTTGCGCATAACGCCTTTTACGTTTTCAGCAAATATAAGATCGTAAACTTTCAAATCTGCTTTACTACTCACCATTAAAACTTTATCGTGTGTCTTCGCCCAAGCGAAAATCGCAATGCTTTCGCTTATATCACTACAAAAACGAACGATATGAATATAAGCGAGTTACCGCACTTTGCGAAAGGATTATCGATTCGCACAGTATGACAAGTGAATTATCGGAGAACTTAATATTACGTCGAGAATGCGAGTGTTGCCGCGGCGTGGAATTTTTGCGAAAGCGTCTTCGGCCTTCTCGGCGCGGATCTCTTTAGAATTTTTTTCACACGACATACGATTTGCATTACCGAAGCTTTATGGTGTGAACTTTTGCGCATTAACGCGATTACGCTGTCGCCCCTCATCTCTCTCCCGGAGAGATTGCATTAGTTGATTGCGTGCCGCTATACGATCTCGCACAACTTTAAAAGATAGAAATCGATTGGAAGATTCTCCGTTAAATCAATCAATTTCGGGCGTTCCCGTGTAATCCCGGGTAAATGCTGAGGACAATAACCGTCTCTATTTCGCAGATGAATTTCGCACGAGAGTGACGCGAGAGTTGCATTTGCCCCAAGTTTTATAAATCTTCTCTGGGTTTATCGGTCTCACCATTAGCGCGTCCGCGTATATTCACGTACTCGGCTTCTGCCCACGACATCGAATTAAATACGCATACACACACGTGACTAATTAACGTGGCTGCCGACCGAGTACTCTCCGACTCAATACGCACATTCGCTAATTAAAAGTTAAATCCAAGAACGCCGTGCTGGTAATTAGTCCTTAACGTCGTTACGTACGTTCAACGTCGCGCGCCACGCTGTATCGCATTAATGTTGCATTATAATGCGCGCGCCACGTAATGCGCTCGCGCTATCGTTAAGGGAAATTGGTTTGCGTTTAATGTGTATATCCTTCCTCTCCTATTAGTCATCGGGAAAATTATGAATGATGAAGAAGATACGCACAAACGACGCTGTGAGAAAAATACGCAAGTTTCAGGATGTTACTTGGTTTTATTTTACGGCCACGATGTGACGCGATTCCTCGTTTTACGAACCCTCCGCGACTCATGTTCCCGAATTATCGAAAGACGAGCCGACGTGGCCTCATCTTCTTCGGCTTCTGCCGAGCTTAGCTTATCAGAGACTGGCTTTACAATATCCGCCATGTCAAGAATATCGCTCCCCTTCATGCTTGGGGCTACATTTTTAGCCGTCTATCCAGGAAAGCCGTGTATATAAATTGTATCAATATGTAATTTCAAACACGAAAGTGATACACGACGTAAATATACTGACATCCGAGTAACTTATAGGAACAAAGCGCGTACGCTCGTACGCGAATTGATGAACGCATCCAATTGTACGATTGTGCGATTTTAATTTCTACTTGCAATGTAATTTTATATCTAAATGACAATTAAATCACAACGAGACACATTCGAACGATTATACGCGGTTTATAGGAGAGCATACATGTAAATATTTGCTTATCGCAAATATGCGTATGAGCATTTTTGAAGCGTATGAATTTGAATATTACTCCCGTATTCAGAACAAATTATTTGCCACCGGTGCAAAAATTTGAAAATGACGTATGTTATATAAACCGGTTATTTGGAATGCAATATAAATGCATCTTTGAAATATTACCAATTCCAACGGAAATTTGAGTGGTTTTCATCAAATTGCAAACTGCCAATTTTCACTCTATCCTTTAAATTTAATACGCGTCGCTTCTCTAGAAATAAATAATTTGCTGCGTGGTACTCTTAAAAATATACTTAAAAACAATTTTCACAAAGTGCTTCTGTTGCACTCGTACGAATAAAATGAACGCGGAAAATCGTCAATTTTGAAATTACAGTCGCCATTTATTACGAATCGATAATACGCGTTGGCATCGTGAAGATGCGTTAAAAATCGGTTCAAGGTTCGGGTTAGTTCTTGTTGAAAGCGAAGTTCAATTTACTTCGTGTCTCCTCTTAAGATTTTTACGAGTATCCGTCAAGAAAGTTGGCAAGTTTATTGGCTTTTCCTACAGGAAGTCGTACACGTAAGTTGAGATCTCCGTTCCGCAACGCAATTCCGTTTCTAATAAATTCATGATTGATTCGACTGCGGTGCGCCATCTCGGCCGCAACATCGATTTTTCTTACAAGTCATACGACCGTAGTGGACGACTTCATGGAATCGCTTGAGACAAATTTTTGTTCGATCTCCTCTGTATTTCTTCATTTTACTACATGCTACTAAAATCTGATCCAAGAGTTCATTGACAGATTGTTAAAAATTATTGAGAGGTAAATTGAAAAGTAACATGATGTACATGTTGATGTACAATTTATTAGATCTTTTCAAACATTCGAGACACAAAAACTTTCGGTATAAATGAGAAAACTCAAAGATAAAAAGTCTTATTTCTTACACAACATTCAAGCAACGGTTAAGCGTGTTGCGGAGAAAATATCAAGAGAGAACAATTTCGCGCATCGTAGTATTATCCTTTTTCTCTATTATTTCCACTTAACTACTTAAAATCGCCTACGGTGAAGGATGTCAGAGAGAAAAATATCTCTGCAACTCCGCAGAAAATCCAGCAACATCGTGTCGACGTGCTATCCTTTCGGCTCCATCTCCATTTCGACTGACCATTTCGAGAGAAAAGCGTTGACAACTCTCGCGGTTGTCGCTTAGATACGTCGGAGACATCGTAAACATTGTATGTAAGCCTTTCCTTCGCAACGGTATTATATGCTGCGCGCGATGCACTTTCCACAGTACAAAATATGAAGAGCGATCCGCGTAGCGCAGAAACTCGAAAGTAGCCGAGTAATGTTTTTACAAGCGACGTAATAGAAACGTCATATTTTATGGCGGAGAAGCTCCTGTATTTTTCAGCACTTTCTACCGACGGCTCTCGTCGCGCAGACGGAGAGCTACGGAGTCATGAAATTCGCGATAAAAAAAAAGTAAAATTTAATGCGAAGAGAATCGTCGAGTTAACACGACGAGCTCGCCGTCTTACTTTCGTGCTACCGTGTGGAAATCAGGGATCGTTCATCATGACATCGCGGAAATTCGCAAATCGCAGTTGGTGATTAACGGGGCTAGGAATGCGAGAGTCGCATTAGAGCGTTGATTTAAGTATGGCGGAGTGCACTCATATTGCCGCGTAAACGAAAGAACGCAAATGGGCAACGTTAAATCGTAATTATGCAAAATTGCATTACGTCGTCGGACGTTAAAGGGAAAACGGAATGGACAACCGTAATCTCCTCGCGTGACTTCTCGCGCGAAAGTGGTTCGACTTTAAGCTAACAGATTACATTAATTTAACCTCACCGCGCGCGAGAAGCTGCGCGAGGAACTTTAATAGCAAAAAAAGTGAAGGAAACGAAA
This sequence comes from Harpegnathos saltator, assembly GCF_003227715.2. NCBI lineage: Eukaryota > Metazoa > Arthropoda > Insecta > Hymenoptera > Formicidae > Harpegnathos > Harpegnathos saltator. The sequence goes on from NW_020229987.1 coordinate 826,307, forward strand.
AATATGATACCATAAAACCTACACGCAGCAACGCATTTTGCACACGCGTATAGGAATGCGTAATTTTCGCACTTAACGTTCAAATATTTGAGGATTAACTCTCAGTGTGGTTCCTTCGGGCGTTAACATTCCTTAGATTTTAATGAATTTCTGCATTGAATTGTGCCGCGTACATTACAAAGATTCGCGAGAACGCCGCGAGGACGCTTTGTTGCAATCCTTTATCTCCTCTCACGAAGAATCTTTTTCTCTCCCCTTCTCAAAACGACGTCTTTACCGGAGGAATATCTAAGCACGTGGTATTTCCAGCCGCGAGTTGTTCGCGTCAGATCGCAGGATCGCTCCTAGCAAATAAAATTTCGCGGATTTAACGCGACATCGCATCGGGCTCGTCGCCGGGGGCGACGTTTATCTCTCACCGGCGCGTGGAAGCGCGATCGAGGATCGCGGCTGGCGTTAAATTCGAATTTATCCCAAACACAGCGTCATAACGTCGCTGCAAACGATCGGGGTTACTTCTTTGTATGCATCCCGGGACGTGAGCGCGCCGCTCGGCTCGGTAACACCGTCGCGGCGAGTGTTAAATTACAATTATGCTAAACTGCGCCGAGCCGCGCGCGCCCACGGCGCTTTCGGGGCGTGAACGTGCATATTGCACTGCCGACGAGCGCTCGTTAACAATACAACGGCTGAACCGTTGTAAAATTCACCGTCGACGCGATCGGCCGCGAACGGACCGAGCTTACCGAGATACGACGGCGGCGGCGGCGGCGGCGGTGGCGGCGGTGGCGGTGGCGGTGGCGGTGGCGGCGCCGTCCGCAATTAATCGCACAGTATCGCATACGATAATTAATGGTAAAGATAGGTCACAAAGCTCAAAGTATACAGAAGCGAGCACACGCTCGAATTTCGCTCGCAATTTCCGCTACGCGAGCACAATGAGCCGAGTCGAGAATTTCGAATCTGCTTGCGCATGGAAAAAAGGGCGTGTGTGTGTAATTAACCCCCGTAGCCGAGGGAACCGTGAATTGCATTCGTTTATTTTTTCATGGGATCCTCGAATAATTTTTATTGAAAAATGCTATTCCACATATATACGGAGTATCGAGCGGCAGATTTCAACAACAGAATTGTGCATGTGGTTTGGAATTCTCGATATTTTTCGTTAGAGGAGGCTCTCTCTCTCTCTCTCTCTCTCTCTCTCTGCAGATATTTGACGTGAAAAATTAAGAGTCCTCTCGGGACGAATTTAGCACAACCACCATGCCAAAGTATTATTATTTATTTCTTTTTTGACGGTATAAAAATAGATTCTATTTTAACGAATGATTCATTTAAAGCCCGACCGTGCGGCGATATTCAATATACAATATCATCGTTAAGGAAACATCAACCCAAAAAAATATAACAGCATCGATCTCGTAGCGCATAAAAAAAAAATATTTCGCGACATTCCGCGTTATATACGGCGGATCGAGCCGAAATGAGGAAACGCTGTCGAAGCCACACAGTCTGTTTTTCTAGCTCTCGCAAACATCAGAAATTTCCATAAGTACCAGATTGCTTTCCGGAAAGATAATAAACGTGCTATGTGAGAGGAACGACACAGAGGGGAGAGAGAGAGAGAGAGAGAGAGAGAGAGAGAGAGAGAAGTAGAGAGATAGAGAGATATAACCCTGTGATCTTCAGCCGTTTTCGTGGTAATTATTTTTGTTGTCGTGACCTGCTCGCGGTCTGATATTTTTCCCCCGGTTTTAAGTGCTGGCTTTAGCGGCCGACGTGTGCGCTCACTCGCGAGGCAGAAAAACTGATAGCGTTTCACGCTCGTTGCATCCGCCGCAGTTTTCTCGGGCGATGTTCTTGGTTCGGGGGCCTGCAGGGTCGACTGCAGCCGGTATGCATACCGTCTGCTGGCCGGAGTTACGTTGCAAACTTCAGCTCGCTACGCTCGCCGCTTCCGTGTTTTTCTTCGGATGCGCTTCAAACGGGGGAAGGTTAAATTGCGTTCGCAGTTTTGGCTGTGGCACCGCGCCCCGTGGCCATCGAGTAAACGCGCGTTCATCTCTTTTCGAGGTAAACGCGAGTTTCTTGCTCTTCGCGCATGCAATGCCGCGGAATGCGCTCAGCACTCCGCGGAGTGCAATCAATAATGCCCGAGTGTCCCTTTGAGCTCTTATAATATTCTCGCCGCGTACGCTTTGTCGTCCCGCGGCTCTTTCTTTCTCTCACCGAAGACGGCCCTCACCGCGAAACTTCGTTGGCAATTTCGGTTCGTCGCTCGTTCAAAATCCGACGGAGTAGTTTTGCGGATCGTGGAAATGAAGAGTGAAACGAAATTTCTGCCGAGAGCATAACGCGTTTTACACGGAATGGGAACAAAAGCCACGAATATCATGGACGATAAATTCGTTAAATTTCATCATATAATATGCCCCAAAACAATTGCGCCTAGAGGATATACGTAATTTCCGGCACACAGCACATTGCACATTCAATCGAAGGGGGAATTCAAAAAAAAAGGACAGTAATTTCGCTTTTCGACGGCGGCTTGATATGGAGAATGCGGAAAATATCCATCGGCAAATCGCAACGTTCTCGCGTGCTCGAGCGAGCAGCGGTAATCCTCGCTGCTAGTGCAGCGAAAATCGCCAATGAATATTTCCCACGTATTCGCGCGCTGGCGAGAGAAATTCGCCTCGCTCCGCGAAATAATTCGTATCCCGACTGTCAGTCGGAGGAGCATCTGAATTGAAAACGCCTGGCGTATACGAGGCGTATTCGCGGCGCGTCGCGGTTACCAGAATCTTACTTACGATGAACGAAACGTCAATATGCAAATTGTTACCTTGACGGGATATTGACACGCGAGATAACGCGACGTGAGGCATAATTTTCTGGCAGAGTGCTTTCGCGAGTTCGCCGGCGGAGAGCGTCGTCCGTCTTGCGATCTCTCGATCTCGCGCGCGGACGTAGACGGGCATTATGTAAGACGCGCGCAAAACTCCAAGTTGAAATCAGTGACGTCTCGAGATAGAGCTAGGGTGTCTACAACCGCGAACCGCGGTAGCAAGATCCAATTGTTGTTCGTCGGTCCATTAAGTCTCACCCCCTCCCGGCAAATCTCATTTCGAGCGAGGTCGCGGTAAGGAACACGGCGCGATTGCTCGCAATCAATCGAACTTTTTGTTTCGCGAATGAAATTTTCTTATGTGTGAACTTGCGAAAAGACAGTGTGGACGGAGAATTAATTAATCGATTTATCGCGTCATCAGTTAATTAATTTCTTTTACACATTTTCTTCTTTCGGGAAAAAGTAATTGTCTCGCCGCTTAACCGCTGCGAGTTTACTGCTTTATACCGACGTGAGTTGAATGTAGCGGAGAATTCGTGACAAATTCTACGACATTTTCGCTCGTAATATATTTATCTCGCGGACGTAAATGCGCGTACATAAACATAGCGCCGTCCGTAACTCAGGACTTCGTCATTTCTGTAAAGAAGGACTTTTTTCACAGAGGGAATTGGAGCTCTCTGTGAACGCGCGCCAGTGGTATAGAGCGCGGAAATATGATTCAATATGCAGAAAATTCAATTTTCGGAATTCTCAAGTTGCGCGCGTTGGCGAGCACTTTTTAAAGGACAGAAGACAGGAGAAGAGGGATACGCGTGCGTTTTATTCCCTTCTCTCTCTCTCTCTCTCTCTCTCTCTCTCCCTTGGTCCCTCATATTTTTATTCCATGTTGTCGGACTCGGCTCTGACGTCGAAGATACCGACGTTAAAGCTTTGTAAGAAGCTTTTAAGAAAATAATAAAAATTCCATCCTCTTCCTTTCTCTAGTTTACTCTAGACGCTTCGACAAATTGTATGCGCTCATTATATCGTACAAATAGTGATTAACGATGGTAGTTTAATAATTTGTCACATCTCGCAGAGAAGTGAAACGGCCTTGCGCGAGAAGTTGACATTACGTCGGGGCAATATAACGGGCCGAAGACTTCGCTGGGAAGAAGTCTCCACACACACGCGCACACACACGCACACAGAAATGATTCCCAAATATTTTATAAACGCTATTTGCTTACTCTGCAGTGAACCCGTGGCATGCGTGATGATACGGCAGTGAAAACGCCAAATATTTTCAGCACAGTTCTTTCGTTCGTGAACTTATTCGACGTGAATTTCCTGGCGGAATTACATTACATGTTATAGATGTAATTTAGTGCGATTGCAAGAATCTTTTCGCCATGATTTCTCTCCATCCCTCTCGCTCTTTCTCGTGTCAAAGCTTCGCTTGAAAGGACGCATTTGTGATTACCTCCGGTGGCATTGGCCGCGCGGGCACAATGGGCAGAATACGACGAATTGTCGCGGACGCTGCAAATGTTGAGAGACGAAACAAATGATACGTCGCACGGCTCATAATTTCCACGGCCGTTCCGCTGCGCGGTCGATCTCCTGAAAAGACAATCGACGGCTCGCGTATATATCTGCGCGAGCGAGCATTCAGCGCGCGAGCGCTTAAATTATTTATTTATTTTCTTGCTCGTTGCGGCGGGGCGCCAGCAATGGGCGACTAGATTGAATGGAAAATAAAAACCGAGCGAGATAAATATGAACACAACTCCGAGGACAGGACGTTACGCTCGTAGTGGTGGATATTGAAATGAAGCTCTCTGCTCCTCCAGCCGTGCGATTCTTTTCCTCCTCATCTGCATCCAACCCTGCGCGCTCTCTCTCTCTCTCTCTCTCTCTCTCTCTCTTTCTCTCTCTCTCTCTCTCTCTCTCTCTCTCTCTCTCTCTCTCTCTCTCCTTGCACACAAATTGTCCCCGAGAATGCATGTTTTTCTGGAATGCGATGCAGAAACGATCTCGCGCTCCGTTTGCTATGAATAATTAGCTAGCATCGAGATGCTCGGAGTGCGCGATAAATCGTTCATCGGCGAACGCGGCGCGGCGGTGAGCTACACGCGAGCCCAGATGCCCGCGATAATTGCAGCTCCGTTTAATTATCCGGAAACTTCATCGGCGGAAAACGCTCACGCCGCTGAATGCGACGTCTTGTGGATATAATGTATCTAATTAAGGCATAAACTATTCTCATCGCAATAAGAGCAAATTTGAGGGAAACGATAGTTCCCAGCGATAAATACCGACCAGCGATGTATACCGACGGTATTAACAACGTCTCACAAGTTTGGCTCATATCACCCCAAAAGGGATAGTTTATATCGCTATGTCGTATCAGTATTTAATACTTAAAATATCCACGAGGCGATGTCGATGCGTTCGAAGGGATCGTTTCCTAATTATTTCGAACGGTGCAATTCGCCAGACACACGCTTAAAGCAGACGCAAACGCTACGCTTTGTGGAGCAACGCGAGAATCTGAGCTCTCGAAGCGCGCGTCTCACTTCACGCCACTCCCGTATTCCTACGCGAAGATATCGATGCTCACACAGGGGCTCACACAGATCGCGTGATCACGATCGAGGGACTTTGAAGCCGTCACGCGACGTTCCCATTCATATGCTTCGTCACTTGGCGCACGGTTGAACCGGCGTGTAATAAGTGCACTATAGCGCGCGCGAGTGTATCAGCGCCATTATCTTGTGACGTTCATTCATGGTTTATGAATAAACGGCACGCATTAGGACAATTTCCGAACGCACTAATACACTCGGCGAAAAATCGCCGTATGAACGTAAAACAAAATCCAATCTTCTACGTTCTCCTCTTTCCGCGCTCGTTCACGCTCGACGCGGATGCATGATGCGTCATGACACGCGTGCACTTCTGTATGTCATACGGTGCAATCTCATATGTCATGCCATAAATACGCGCTGTAAAGTACAGAGAAACACGATGATGTGAAGCATAAAATATAAGGGATTTGCAGCAGCGTGTCCCTCCAGACATTTTTTCATGTCTTATTCCCGAGACTGAGAAGGGAATATATTGAGCACGAAGAATGTTTTACGATCCGGATCTGTTGACGAATTGTTTCATATAGTTGTGAGACCATTGACGTCCGAGTAGTATTATGCTTAAATTACAAGACGATTGTTTTGTCCGTCTACGACTTTTTTAATAGTCTCCTCAAAATTCGAAGAAAAAATTACTCTCCACGGGTCTGTTCGTGGTGAGGTGACGGAAATTTCTCCTCTTGAGGTTGACGTAAGCACGCGGTATTTACCTGGCAATGAAGTAATTGCGGACTGTGTTAATTGCGAACTGAGCGCGCGAGATAAGTTTCAAACTGTCGCCACAACGGGCGGTTAACAAATACCTCGAAGTTACATGGAAAACTCAGGTAGATTGTTGCAAGAAAGGTGCAATAATTTACCGTCGAAATAATGAAATTTTAGTGACAATTTAAAATGCAAATAACGCGAAACTTCTTCGTTGATCAGCTGAGTTATGTAAAATTGATTAATTACCTTCCACGGCGAATTCTACGTCAATTTGGACAGCACTCGCGACTTTTCGACCAACGGGAGATCTGTATTGAAATTTTTTTGTATTTTATTATCATTTTATGTGTATAAGCAAAATCGATGAATCCTGGAAGAATTCGCGCGAGACAACGAATGTATGAAAAGAATATTATTAGCTTTGATTTAGCCGTCAATAGAGATTTGTTGCGCATTCATCTTGCTCGTTTCAATGTATTTGTTCCGCGCGCTCGGCTTTATTTTAAAAAAATTCCAGAGATAGGGTTTTACGGGGAGAGAAGAGACATTGCAAAATAGTCCCATTAACGTGCGCCTGTAGCGAAACTATTGCCGTCTAGGTGTGTTTGTGTGACGATGTAAAACGATGTAAAAGAACTTCTATTACCTTCGTCATGTCTATCTGCTCGCTGGCAGTATGATATAGTTCGCGATGTAGGAATTTCCGCAAAAATGTTGTACCCGTCTTTGTCAGGGAGAATTTCGCCGAGCGATTTAAATTTTCATTAAAAAGCGCGCAATCACGCTGGAAAAGTTTTATGCGCCTTCGTATGCTCGAGCATGTCACGCATATATAGATATAATTTAATAATTGTGTTGTCTTTTCGTTCAAATTCCGATACTATTAATATCTCGCTCGTACTTTCTGTCATAATTACGCGCACGTGACGAAACTAATTATGACATGGAAAATCGCGCCGCATCAAGGAGAAGAACATTACTCGACAACTGACATGAATTTTTGTGTGGTGCACACATTTGCAAATTAAAAGCGTTCATAAATCTATTGTCGTTATCGTTGAAATTTGGGTGCAAACGCACTGAAGATCACCTCGCGGCGACATTATCCTGTATTACGATAGAATTAGTGTTAGTTTTGCGTTACGTCAGCAAATACGACTAGATTCCAATCGAAGTTTCTCCATTAAAGGTGCCTAAAGCCATGTAAAATCTAGAGAAAAGTTTGATTTGCGTTGCAAAGTAAAACCTTTTGGATAGATGAGTTAGACGTTAGTTTAGGCTTACTCGCGAGGGAATTTCGAGCGAATTACGGTTTAGTCGGAACTTGATCGATATTAGGTCTAGATATCTGAGATGTAAATTCGATGTCGGTTAGAGTTGCGCGAGAAATGAATCGGGTCTCAGCTAAGATTTGGTTAGGGTCGCACTAGAAACCAATTGCCACTGTAACAAACTTGCCGCACTCCCGACCTAATTTAGATAAAGCCGGAGGAGAGAAAAATGAACGATGCAGAAATTAGTTCGCTCAACTATATTTGGGTCGCCACAGAGAGTCACTTTTGCGTCGCTTTTCTCTTTAAACACTTCCGAAAAATGGTCCTTTAAAACATTTCCTACTAATATGAAGCGTGCATTTTTTTCGTGGCGTTTATAATTCATCATCGTTAAAATCTTGTTACATATCCTTTCTTTCAAATTCTTTTTGTCACCTGCGTTAAATAACGTAGCTCCGTAATAACATGCTACACTAGGTATCGGATCACCTATCGAAACTTTTGTTATCAACTTTGTGAAATTACTTGGCATACTGCGAACAACAACAGAAGCTTTCGCAAACACACGGTGTTTGGCAATGTTTCCTTCCTGAATTATTTATAATGGATCTTGAATGCTACGGAAAGGTTATCGAAATTTTGTGTTGATCGTTTTATAATGAATTGTTTTCCCACTGAGTCGCTATCTTCCTTATTTCAAAATATACGACGGTAAGAAATCTCTACTACATTTGCATTCTGATGATAAACTCTTTATTGGGAACGGCGATAGCAAGGAAACATCTCCTATCCCGTGTTGATAGTAACTTTCGTTATTCTAATGGTTACCCAAACATGCCTTCAAAGTTTATAAAGGATATTTTGACTCACCCGGTATATCCGCAAAGTTCTCTCCGAATTGAGTTTAGGTGGCCGTTTACTTCCTCTGTAGGTTAAATATATAGAGTTTCGGAAGCGTTCACTCAAACAATCGAAAGAATGGCCAAATTTGTATTGTGAGCAATCTGAAATTATACAAATCGATCGAAGCAAAGATAAATAGCTTCCAGGGAGAATTTCTGAAATCTATCTTTATAAGATAAAAAGAGTTTCAAGCGAATATAAATAGCTTCCAAGGAGAATTTCTGAAATCTATCTTTATAAGATAAAAAGAGTTTCAAGCGAATATATTTCTAGGTTTATTTATTTATACAAATTGTCCCATCTCTCTCTCTCTCTCTCTCTCTCAAATCCCCATGTCGTACATCCCAAAACAATTTAAAGATATAGAAATGTTGGGGAAGAGACTCTGTTTAGAGAAGAGAATTAATTTAAGCTCGTAATCGGGGATCAGATTAAGAAACCTAATAAAGCAGGCTGTTTTCCGTGGCGAATTGTGCATTTAGGGACATTCTCGACAATTTCGCAGCACTTCCGCCAGGATATCGATTCTGTCCGACATAATCTCTGGACACGAAGACCGTCGCCAGCACACAGAGAGCGGCTGCGTCGCCTCTGGTTCGCCGACCCCGGGCTCTGGCAAACTTACCCGGGAAAGTTTCAAAGCGGAGGCACGCGATCTCGTGTTTATCTGCGCGTAATGTGGCGACAGAGCCGGAGACCGGAAGGGACACTTTAAGGGCCAGTTCGCCAGTGCTGGACCGCGCCGGATTGGACTGTGGATTGGGTTGGGCTGGTCGCCAAAGGGAACGATTCCTGAATTCTGATTGCCGACGCCACTTGTGTCCCTTTCGACTTTCCTGACACGATACGGTACCGTCGTTATCGCCCGCCGGTGGGCCAGCGGTGGTCATGTTACAGCGGAACACGTTGATTATTGCCGGGGAGATTACGCCGTGTTAAGGTGATCGCACGATAACGCGAGCTGCCGGTGGCTCGGATTATTTAGACAGTTGTCGAGATAAATCGTTTTATTCCGGGCGGATTTTCGGAAGCGATTGGAAGCAAAACGGCGACGGGGATTTAAGGTAAACGCTTGGCAAGCGAGCCGATTTATCTCGAAGGAGATTTTTATCTCATTGGCGGAAAATCGCCCTTCCAATTATTTCATCCGTTCCTTCGGCAGTCGCACGGAAGTGAGACGTCTATTCCGCCGAATTTACCGTACCTCACTTCCACGATTAGACTGCACCCGACGGACGCATCACGCGGCATTTTGGGTCCTCCGACACGTAATTTAAATTTACAGACACGTGTTAACTCGTAAGCAAAAAGAAGGAGTCGCCCGTGACATTTTACAGGCGTCCCTTATATATCAAGCACGGATCGTGGCGTGTAATAAAAGGAAAGGGGGCGGGGGGAGAGGAGGAGGGAAATTAATTTGCGTCGTATCGCACGAGGAAAGAATTTCTGTCACTTCTCGCTCTTGACGTAATCCGATATGGCTCCTGTCGACAATCCGGCTTAATGTACTACATACTTCTGCAATATCCTTTTCGGGGGTAATATGTGCCCTTTTTTCGTCAGCCTCGCCGTCGTAGTCGTCTTTCTTTGTAGAAGATATCGGCCCTGTTACTATGCCGCAGTTCGCGGCGGAATAAAATTTTAAGAGCGAGGTCCATTCCACGCGAAAGTTCCGGATCGATGGGCGCGAGTTTAACTTCGTTCAATGCACCATCGGTACGACAGAGGAAGAGAGAGGGAGAGGGAGAGGGAGAGAGAGAGAGAGAGAGAGAGAGAACGGAGAGCCGCACCGTGGCGACCGTCTCTGAATTCTGATTGCTACACTTTCGAATACCGTGATATCGTTTAACACGCTCCGCTCACTCTACTCCGCACGTTTACGCGCGCGCGTGTTTCCGCACGGCGGGATTTCGCCCGCGGAGTTTCGTAGTATGATTTCACGTGCCAATAAATCGCCAATGACAGACTGTGTCCGAATAACGCAGCTGTAACAATTTGCGGGGATACGTGAAACTTTCATTTCGGTAGCGGCACTTTTACAGTGCGTTCTCGCGAGCCGTAACATCGCGAGTGAGGAGAACACCGCGGGCAATCTGTACGATACGGCGACTTTACGAACCGAATTTGTAGAATTCGCGAAATGTCGATTAACTGTTCGATATCTAAAAACGTGCTTATGGTATTTACGTTTAGTAGAGAAATCAGATTGGAGTGGAATTAAACCATTACGTCATATCGAATATTGCACTTGATTTGCAATTCTTGTCTCGTTCATTACGCATAAAAATCGTTTTGCATAAAAATCGATGTAAGGCTTCATTAAATTATATTAAAACAAACGTACATTTCACATTAAAATCTGATGTAGAACTTCCCGTCGACAATTCTCGTTCAAATTTGGAGAAAACGCACATTTTATTTCATTAAAATGTGTACTCGGTATACTACATTGACTTAGTAGTACTTTTTCTCGAGTCTGTACGATCCTCTATATAAATCCACGATCCCCCAAATGTAAATGTAAGGAAAGCAATTAGAGCGCACTTTTACACGACGTTCAATGGGAACGTTCCCTTTAACGTTCACTCTGAATTATTTTAAAGCAAAATTGCTTTCAGGTCGAGGTATTTCGATGTTAGCTGATACTGATGATGAACTATATGAAAGCTGACTCTTATCGATCGGCTTACGCTGAAAAAAATTGATATTATATCCGGTAAAAGGTTTTAACTTCGGTACGCGGGTTTCTTGAAATCGCGATATAAGCCGCGCGTTTTAAGCCGAACAATTCCGCGAGAATATTTCCCTTATTTGTGAGAAGGTGTCAATATTTGCGCGGAATTCTATATTCTCCACGAGTAGAACTCGCGATGTAACTGATGAATCCGACGATTGTCGAGAATTTTTTCCTAATTTTACTAGACAAGATCTCCTTTATTCTTATGAACGGACTCGCCCGTGAGTTATTAAAGCGCGACTATCTATTAAAATTCAGAACTTTTATCGCATGATGGACGTAAAATATCGCGGCGGGAATCTATCGCGAAACATTGCACTCGTTTACGAGAGAGCGGTGTGCTTCTAACGCGGAATTTAATACGCGATTTTTATACGCGATGAGTCTTAAATATAAACAACGATTGTTTCGAGCATCGGATCTATCGTTGTTTGTTAGTATGTTCGATGGTGTCTCTTTCTGGCGACATGCAGCACATATAACAAACCATAGAGCTACGACTATATGAGAGTCATCGATAAAATGCTTCTACATTACTCGATTCGATTAAAAAGTAATTACAGGCGGACGCGGATTTGTTTCGGACGCGCCCGTGTGTTTTACCGTTACCTGTATAACTTTATTATATTCCATGAAATATTGTGATTGCAGCGAATCACAATTTCGCGGTATTCTTGCCCGGTGGCGTATCATACTACGTAATTATCGAAATTACATTTTCGATCACACAAATATACACACAAGTGCGTACAAACCTCGTGACAGACAGCGCGACGACGAAGCCCTGAAAAATTCTCCGGGTAATAATTAATCTTTTGGGGAAACGAGTTAATTTGATGACGCGACCACGGAATAGCCGACCCGCTACGAACCGATAAGCACTTTGGGAACAGCCCTTCGCACTCGACAAACGTGACCGTACTTTTTGGCGAGGGAATGGAATCAATCTTATCGAATGCTCTCGACATCGCTCTACGCTGCCTCGAATGACGCCTATTATTTACTTCTTGAAAGCATCCCTTCGGGATTGTATTAGTTGGTCTCTTTTGACGTTGAGTTTCACTTCATCGCGCAATGGCTATTAACTCTGTTGCGGAACTTATAATACCCGTCATCGGCCGATAATCAGCGAAGATTAGCGTTTCCTATCACTTTGAGAACTCTTTTAACCTCGTTTAAGTCCACTTTCTTGAAATCGCTTTAACTCGTTTAATCTATTAATGCAGTTTCACGTTACTTCTGTTTTATATCTTCGGTAAAAACGTTCAAGCAAACGAAGGAATATTTTATGATTTGCCCCGGTTGAATTTTAATGAGAAAATGAAGATATAAACGAATAAAAATCGCAACATTTAAATACAAACTAGATACTGTGATACGTTACACGTATTTGTTATGATCGAGTGGGCGGTCGTAAAACGCGGGTAGAATTCTTTTTTATTTACCTCGGTAAAATGTACATTGCACGCGTTTCCGTAGCGTGAGAAATCCAGAATTGATGGATTGGGAATCGCAATTTTTCACATGGCTACTTTTTATCGCATGCGTTCCCAAAACGCCCTTCATACGTACACATGTGTGTGTGTGTGTGTGTGCGAGTTCCTCGAATAAAAATGTTAATTTTCTGGTCCAGCGGTCTTTTCTTTCGTTTAACTGCATCGAGAGCATTGTAATTTTACAACTCGATGCGTGCCACGGCACAAGTGCGTACACAGAATACGTGTCTCGAAAATGCTGTCGTCCTTTAAATGAAGATCCCAATCTTGCAGTCTCTTGGCTGCAGTGGTACGCGCACGTACTTTGCCAATGGTCCACGGGATAATACCCGAGCAGAGGCAAGTCCCCAACAAGCAAGCATTCAAGACCCTAACTTTTATTGGACGCGATAACGCTCATGCGGGCGATGCGCCTCTCCATAAAACCGAGTGCAACCGCAACGTAAAATAAAGTGTGTACGAGCGCCGGTGTTCTGCACCGCGCTCATCAATTTGTGCGCTTTATACTAGAATTCCCCGGGAAAACATCATGTACACTCGCGATTAATCGCTGTCCACACTTACAGTCGAGTTAACGCGGAAACTTCGAGGTCAGGTGGTTTATCTGTTACAACGTTACGCGCGTATATGAGACGGTTGAAAAAAAGAAAAAAGAAATTTCAGAACTCCATGGAACACCACTCGGGGCACGATGAACGTCTCTTCTCATAACGAATTGCCGTCCTCTTTGGGAATCTTGTTTCACTCTCTTCGACAAAATGTCTCAGTTTCAACGCGTTGCAGGAGCTTCATCGCTAAAATATACCAAGTTATTTCTGACTTCTATTCTGACGAGTTTCCTGAATTTTATTGAAACAAAGTTGTAAAGCTTCTCATCTCGTGGAAATGGCAATCTATTTAATCGAGATAATTTAATCAAGCGCCCCGGAGCTGTTAGACAGACGGAATCATTCGGGCTGCGTCCGTTTAACTTTACTCAACTGCAAGAAATTACACGCACGCGTGCAATGCGCGCGAGCGAGTGCAATACGTATGTCGTAACGTATCGGTTTTCTCCGTGTTCAATGATGTCGTGTTGCAAGATACGCGACTGTTGATTTCAATCGTACGCAGGACCTGCTTCGATACAGCGGTGCTTTTTTTCCGATCGCGTGTTATCGCGCTTCGCAATTGGCGGAACGTGCAGGACGGAGCTGATTCGACCGGTTTGATAGTGACAGAGCTAAACGCCTAAAAAAGGGCGTTTCGCAAAAGTTACCGTGACAATGCGCCGGTACGAGCATAGAATCCGTTCAGCGATCCCTGTAATCTAGGATAGATGTGGAAAATGGTGGTCGTGGTACCCCGACGCCTCTTTGTCTCGATGCCGATACGGCATGCGTGCGATCACAATGGGTGGATCGACTATCGACTTGCAGTTTGCACAGCTTCGAATGCGCGGCGCGCCGCGCCGCGTGTTATGCGCCGGTGAATTGTAGATGTCCAGGTACAGGTTGCTTCCCGCAATCAGAATCGGAGAACTATTAAGCCTTCCTTCATCGCGTCGCCGTGATCGACAGCTCGCGATTGAACGCGTATTTATATTTAATTAGCGGCCGTGAGAAGAACGGTTTCGGAGCAGGAACGAAGGAACGTGATGGGAGAAGAAGAGCATAAAAATATACAAACATCCATCATTGTTGAATGTTTACCGACGATCGTATATCATGATCACGATTTATACATGTATAAATAACATTTGGGTGACAATTGTTCGATATCTGTTCTACACTCGAATTGATTTGCAAAGACGCTTGAGGTGATTGACAAGGAGATGCGCGTAAAGCTTTGCAAAGTTTGTAATTTAGTGCGATTTCGGCGCTCGACCCGAGATAAGACGAGAGGAGATTGGTTTTCTGGAAAGAAATTTTGGTCATCGGAAGAAAACGCTCGCATTAAGTTTGCCGGAGATCCAGTATTTTCATACGCTCGTGATATATCAGAGACGACGCTTCAATTCAGCCGGAAGCTCTGATTTAATCCATTTTATGAACCTCACTAAGATGAGATTCCGGAGCCTTTATTATGATATCGATCTGAACACTCGGGATCGGGCCGGTAATCACAAAACTTTATATTTAATACGTGATTTACGTAAAGCGTCAGTTTTAATAAAGGTAAAATGGCGGAGTAAAGTTTCTGTTAACATTTCCGCGATTCCAATCTCGCAACGGTGAAGGGAATGAATCTTTCATAAGCAGGGAGGGACGAGATATTTTTCCACGAATTTATCGTTCAATTCCATTTGAAGTAATAACATTATCGAAAACGTTTCCTATTTTAATGGCCAATAATAAGTATGGAAGAGCGATGTTGTTCGACTTGCCGTTTAATTGTTCGATTCGATTGAAATTCCGCGGAAAATGTTTTCAAAACAATAATTAATAATATTTATTTCACGCAAACAATGAGTGATGCGTGAAGGTCATTGCGCCTGTTGAGTGCCTCCAAAATGCTACTTCGGTAATAACGGCAAATTAACGTATTCAACAATACGCAACGATTGTACAGTATACGCTATTACGCTACTTCTTGTCTGACACTGTATGTAATTTATAACTTGATCGCAACGATAAATTTGCATATTCAAAAACTCGTCGACGCCGTTACTCGCATAGTGACGTTCGAATTTCGTTAGCCTCCAGTTAAACTCCTTCAGCATTCCGCTATTAATATCAGTAACTACAAACTTGCCATATACGAGTATTATTGAATTTCAACGCTAACTTGCTGACGGTTTTGGAACATGACGCGCTACCTTAGCTGTTCTACGCGTTCTGGTTATTACATTAATAACTGGAAATTAATTAAGAGTTTTAATCAAGACTCTGTGTTTTGAAGAAACTTCATCTAAACGAAGATACCAAACTTTCGACTACATGTCACAAAGCAGCGGGGATGGAGATGACGAAATTTAAAATTCTCCAAAAGAGTGACTGCTTCTTTCTTTCTTCTTATTCGTCTATTTTGTATCAATAATGTGTACATGTGTTTATCAACGATCGTTGCATGTCACACATAGGTGCACAACATTTACAAATTCAATGATGAATTTTTCAAGCCCGTTCAAAGATTTTCTCTCTAGAGAACAAGATATTTCCCTCGTACGAAAAACAAGAACGTTTTAGTCCGCAGGAACGATATAAACGTTGGCTGGCAATTTTAGACGGGAGAGAACTAGTTTGCTAGATGAAATTTCGCGATTAACTGTGTCTCGCAGTTGCCACGAAATTTTCTCCATGGTTCTGTCAACATGAAGCATTCTCGCCAATATCCCATGACGCGCCCGGAGCAGTTTTGGTAATCCAATTTTCGCGAAAGAATGATATTGCCACGAGCCACCGTTTCTGTTTATGACCATAACGTCGTACGGCGTTAAAAACACCGCGTGCGCACTGCACAGTGCATATTAAATATTTCCCCGTATCCTGCTAGTTCGCCGCCGCACATTCAGTCACGACGTGCAAAGTGTCGGAAACTGTAACCGAAAGCGACCGTGTCGACAGGAAAAGATTTGCTCTTTACGCGACTCGTAGTGTAGTACTCTTCTCTCAGCCCTTTCCCTGCCCTTCTCTTTTGGCACATATTTGCACCCGGGTACGTTGGTTAACGATATCGTTAACATCGATAATTAAAGAATCAGTGAGTTTAACGCCTTTAAAGGCGGAGTTTCATAACGCGCTTCGATTTAAAAATTAATTGCTCGCGGATTTTTTCCTCCGTTGAAAGATAATTTAAGACTTTATTAACACAGTAATTGGCATTATAAATTTAAAAGCTCACTCTTCTCCCTCCCTCCCTCTCTCTCTCTCTCTCTCTCTCTCTCTCTCTCGCTCGCTCACTCTTTCCCTCTCGAGAGTAACGGGAGCTTGCAATTAGCCGGTCGCTTAATAAATTCCAACGCCGAACCCGCCGCTGTTCTTATCTCGACGCCGCCGCCGCCGCTGCTCTTACACGCTTTTGTAGGGCAAAGCCTCGTTATTCCACGATCGGCTACGGGAATGCGTCGGAACGTAATTTTCTGAACAATCGCGATACGAATGCGCGCGGGATAACGGTGAAGCGGTCGCGCGCGTCCGCTTAAAAGGCAGGCGGCAAGCGCAGCCGGACGCTAACGGCGACCGCTGCGCACCGGCGCTACCCTGCGGTGTGTATATCACAATGACAATTAATAACGGTAATTGGACGAGCGCCATTAAGTCGCTGCATCGCGAAGCGTCGAGAGAGAGCACTCCGCGCTCCTGCAAAGTGCATTCGGCGGGCTGCAGCAGCGAGCTGCTGCTGCGCGCCGTCGTCTGTTCCCGCCCGCCCGCCTGCACCCGCGCGCTGCACATTTCGCATTTGATATCGCTCCGTATGCACGTCGTGGTACTCTCAGCGCCGGGAGTGCAGCCGGCAATAAATGCAGTCAGCCTCTTACCGAGGGAAATAGGATCTGATCGATACCGCTTCTCTTTGCTTATCCGACTATTTCCCCGGTAATTTTTCCCTTCCGCAATGCTTCTTTCTCTCTCCTTCTCTCTTCCCCCATCCCCCTCTCTCTCTCTCTCTCTCTCTCTCTCTCTCTCTCTCTCCCTCTCTCTCTCTCTCTGTCTCTCTCTCTAGCTCTCTCGATCCACCTTGATTATCTGTCTACTTCGCTCCTCCCGGATTCTCCCTTCCTATCCTGCCGCGCAAGTTTCCGCAAGGGTAATACGGTGTTCGATTAAACGGTATACGCGTGCGGATTTTCCGGCTCACCTGACAAAGAACGACGGTGGTGGAGAAACGGAGGAGAGGACACCCCCTGTTTTCCCGATAAATCCGACTGGATCGCGACGATTAACGCTGCCTCTGATAATTTCTCGTCGCGTATTCGTTTACGAGAAAAAAGAAAACGAGCGGCAAAAAGGGGAGGGGAAACAAGGGGGGGGAGAGAGAGAGAGAGAGAAAGACGTGAACAGTGAAAATCGGCAACGGACTTAACAAGCGTGACTTAACGCGAACGAGCGGACGAGGACAACGAGCCTCTCCTTGTTTTCGGCATGCTCGAGGGACGCGTTCTCGCGTATTAGTTCCGTGAGTTTTACGAACTCGCCGCAGGTTATTTAATTAACTTCATTATTCTTCGGTGGCCGCGTTTATTTCGCAACGGATGAAATTCTACCGCGGGGCGTTCCTCTGCGAGGGTGTGTGTGTACGCGCCGCGGCCGCGACCTAACCCGGCGTATTTGTTCCTCCTGCCCGTTCAACTCGCCGTATTATGGAGAGCCGTAATATATTTACGGCTGTTTTAGCGCCGATAAAACTGCTATCGCGCTGGGATTGTGATTTACCGTCGGGTTAGCGACGGCAAGCGCAACAAACCGCGATTATAGAAATAATACGAGCGCATCAAGCCGTCGCACGACAAAACGTCCATTCTACGACCGTCTGTTAACGATTTCGACGTAATTACGAGGGGATTAAATATTACGGGGACAAAACGCGTATTTGCGCGCGAGCGCGCGCGTCCCGTTCCTTTTGAAACATTCTTACGCGAAATTTCAAACACACCGGCGTTATGATAATAGAATTAGTCGATCTCTGGCGCGGCAACAAATTTATCGCTGTATACAAACACTTTTAATAAATATTTAGTCAACAGTTGCGCAAACTGATGGCGCGCCTTCGTATTACACGTTTAACGCTAATACTCTCTCCTGTTTGCAAATTTTATTTGTCCAATTAGCAGAAGTCACTTGTGTTTCGCGTGGGACGCGTTAATTTGCAAATTTGATCTCTCTGCTGTCTATGAAATTGTAGTAAGATTGAAGAAAACGTGATATCTCGTGTGACGCGATTCTTGGCAGTTTGCTCAAAAGCATAGAACTACTTAATTTACCATTTTGGGATGAAAAACAATATCTATCAGTCGAATCTTATCTAATTTCCATGAAAAAAGCGAAATATTAGGTTTTTTCGCTTCAGCTGCCATTTTTAATGCTGCCATGTTGTGTTAATGACAATTTTGCGGATTGGATTTTCAAAATACGACTATTTTGTCCCCCTTTGGTACACTTGGTCTTCAGTTACCTGTACTATTTCGATGTGAAAAGAAATCGTCAAAAAAAAATGTCGTATTTTCTGTATTCTTTTTTGTTTAAACCGCCTTATATAAAAATATTTATTTTTCTAGTAGAGACAGCTCAATTTTGACGCCGCCATTCGAAAGAGCACACCCAAAAACAAACACTAGGAAATAGAGTTACGTATAAATCACTCACGTTTTACTTAGTAAGCACAAAGCTTAAAAATGAACTAAAAATTTTCGACTTTTCCGGTTAATGGGTTAATATATTTTTGAAAATTTCTTCCATTCTCGCGATATTATAGTTTTGTCGACCCATCATCGAAAATTCGTTCGAGCATTTTCACGAGATACGTGAAGGTCTCCATTTGTATATGTAATTTACGTTACCAACACATCTCATAAGTCGAGATGATTAGGAGAGCCGGAGTAAGGTAAATTATAGCGTGTGTCAAATGTGCATCACATGCGTGTGTTAGTCCCTCGCTCGTGCGGCGCAATGCCGATTCAAAGCCGCGAGAATATTTCCCCGTTATTAATTGTTTTCAAGCGCGCGAGCGGACATTTCTCGCAGCGGTCGTTTATCTTGCGGCTATCGCTGGCCCTGCGCGTATCCTGCGAAAACGGAAACTGTCGCTCAAAAGCGTTATAAATCTTGGATGTTAACGGAAAGCTCCGCCGATACGGTCAACCCGATGTCGCGAATGTCGAGATTGCTTAAACGAGCCACTTTCAATTTATCTCGACATATAACGCTTTTACAAGGTAAGGAAAGGGAGGGAAAGAGAGAGAGAGAGAGAGAGAGAGAGAGCGGCTTCTTTCGTACCGCCATGAAATCGCGTAATCCCGTCTCGTGCTCTGTTTTTCCCTTAAGTAGGTTTTTAACGTCATTCGCAATACGACGATGACAGGATGCATACCGTGGAAACTATAAAATAGCTCCTCACAAAGACGCGGCTTTTACAGGAAACAAGCAATCTTTTCTAGATTATACGAAGCCATTAACTTCGAAAAGCCCCGTCTGCACAAACAAATTGTAAATGTAAAATCTCGCACAGGTCAGGCGTCAAATAAATGTCAATTGTCTTCGACAAATCCCGCAAGCACGATATTTTATGATATTGTTAGTAATCGTTACAAATTAGCTGGAATGGAAGATATCGTAAAGTAAATAAGGTAACGTATTAAGTTGTCTTCCATAAAAAAAAATCCTTATACATCCAAAAGATACTTAAAAAAGAAAAGAAAAAAAAAAACGATTGTTTCTCGTCCTCTCTTGTTATTCTTTGAAATAAGTTGTATGTGCAGAATGTTTTCTTTCTATCAACTTATTTATCAATTTGATATCGTCTGTATATTCAACAATCCTACTGATTGACTGCCTATTTAGTGTCGTCGGGCTCTGAAATGCAAATTAGCGTCGAATGTCAAAGGCAGGGACGTTCGGATTCAAAGGTTAATTCGTGCCGGCTCGTCGAGGGCGGTGTAAAGCGGCGTTTACACGCGTGGTGTGTAACACGTGTGAAACTGTGAAAAATAAAATAAATGGTCAATTATCTGTTCAAATATTCGACAACAAGCAGAATCTCCGTTCGGTTTACAACGCGTGCGCACGGCGGTGTCTCGCGCGCCAAAAGTACCAAATTATATTCCCAAATTATGAAGTCTCTCGATCTCTCGGCCCTCTTTCGCGCTCTCATTGACATTTATATGCGGCGTCGCGACAAACATTTCGCAAAAAAGTCGAACGATTGGCGTAGAGTCTGCTGGCGTGAGTCGCGATGAAGTTCGCGAGATATCCCGCCTCATAAATATTCACGAGAATCGGACGAGCTTCCGGTTTGAGAAATTCCCGAGACGTGACGGTTTTTCGTCGAACGCGCGACAGGACGGTTACGGACAGGGATCGTCGGGTCCAATTTGCGTGATGCAATCTGTACGTCGTCATTCGCGACGCAATTTGGCGCGCGCGTGCGCGCCGTCGCAGGTAAGGGATTAACTGACAAAGGATTTACGCTTCGTCGAAAAACAAGTGGGCCCCTCTCGAAATTCCCTATCTTCGCAGGCGAGCCTCGTTCTCTCACCTTCCCGCGCGAGGCCGGTCTTATCGCATACCGTAAATCTCCGTTAAACGAGAGAATTCTTTAACGTTTCGGAAACGACCGATCGGTTGCTCTCTCCCTCGAGAATATTGCTGACCTCCGTTTCGTTTGCGAATCGAAACGAACGGTCGCTTCAAATGTTACCCCGCCGCCCCGCGATCGATCGCGGATCCCGCGATCGCTTTTCATTTCGAACTTGATGCGCCCGAGGATACGCGTGTCGTCGCGTTAAATTCGCACCGATATAACGCCGCGAATATAGGGCGCGAATATTTAATGAAGGATTTACAAAAAAGAACGACGACGATACGTGTGACGCTGCGTCCCGTATAATTGGCTGTTAACGAATCAATTGGCGACGAGACGTGAAAAGTAATGGATGGCGAGGGGGAGAGAGGGGGAGGGGGGCGGGGGGAGAAAAAACAGGAAAACATGCTCGCATTTTCGACAGTGATGTATTTATTACCCGTCAGTCGGTCGCTATTGATCGACAGGTAACCGCTGATAGTAAATTCAATATTACGGAACGGCCGCAACGCATTATTGTCGATTAACGTCGGACTCAGGGACGATCGAAACGCGCGACTTTAATAGATAGTTTGCAGAATGAAATACTACCTAGGATCCCGCAGTTGATGTTGATCCGATATTAATGGACGTGATCGCGCGACACGACGGCCGCGATAAATGCGCGTTTTAATGGGATCACTTAACGCGGGAGAGCATCCGCAAATGCATAATGTGCAATGGCGCGAAAGCATCGATCCGGCCTGTGTGTGAAGTTTGGTCCACGCAATAAACTCCTGACTTTATGAAAATGCAGTCGCAGCGTTCGCGCAGCTTCGGCGTAGCAGTTACGTAACGTATCCTCGTTACAAGCGCAATTACCCCGAGAGATTTTTCAGCCGACGTTATCGCGAATCGAGGGCGGGCAAATGCACGGCGGGCTTGCCTGACAGTTTGCAACGATGATTCTTTGTTATCGTTGCGAGGGAAAAGAAATCGCGAAAAACATAGAGACCGTTTGCAATAGTTTACTATAGAAAAGTATAATCTTGACGTATAATCGTGCCGTATAGAATTGACGTGGTCTTTCCGCAGCTACGAAGTAGCTCCCGGATGAAAACTTTCTGGTCGGAAGTAACGTATGAATTATTATTACGAGCGGTTTTATCCGCGCAAACATTATAAGACGAAGATAATGGCAACAACGAAATAATCATTCTGCTACAGACTCGAAATAACACTCGTTATACTCCGTTGCACCGTTTAACGAGCAACGCGCTGTAACATAAAGATCGATCGAACGACGCGTCACGTGTGCCCGGTCGTAGTTGGATTTATCGATTAACGATGAGAGAGTCTCCGATACAATTTATATCCTCCATGTACTTGGACAATGCGAACATCACAACTGCATTCTGCATTCTGTTACATGGTGGTCAAATCCGCGCAAGCTGGATGTGTCCGTACCATCGGGCGATAAGCAATTCATATTTTTCGCAGTCCAGCTGCGAGAAATACAGCGGAATTCTATTTTTCTTCCCTTTTCCTTCTCTTTTAAATCTCATGACACGACGAGATAAACTGCTGTCGCTCTTATCGAAGACAGTCGCTGCTTCGCGCGGTATTCGCCGGGACACGCAATAGCTCAGCCATTTCGGAACAATACAAATTTCAGGCTCTTTTTTCAAATATTTAATCGTAAACAGGGGAGGGACAAATATGGAGGTCAGTGGGAATTGCGAGAGGTGGGAATTACAACCGCGTCTCATATTTATCGTATTGAAAGGTGTACTTGAAAAACTGGCGCAGGCTATCGACAAAAATATACATTTCCTTGTGAAAAAAGACCAGAGCGGATATGATTATATGATAAATGATCCGAGACGGTCATAACGCAAGTCGGCAAGAGTACAGAAGTTTACGCGTCTGGAAGAACGAAGTTGGCAAAGTCCTCGGCAGATTTCTCTACGTGACGTGTATACCGCGCACGCTGGTTGTCTGAGACTATGATCTAGCTAGACTTTAGTGCGACTCTAACGAGATTACTCTATGCAGCGTATACACTGTCCTAGATTAACTTTGGACGATCCTCCGGTTTGGTCCGGCTAGGGCGCGGCTTTAGCCGGAATAATCTATAGGGGGGCAAGCGTTGCATCGGAGCAATTGTCGTCAGCGTTTAATGCGGCGTTCAATATTTCGAGCTCTCGATGCGACGAAGAAATGTGTCATCATCATTTGAGTCATCATAGCCCGCGGGGAAAACGAATTGAACAATCAAATTCGAGCGACCGACTTTTCTCTCTCTCTCTCTCTCTCTCTCTCTCTCTCTCTCTCTCTCTCTCTCTCTCTCTCTCTCTCTCTCTCTCTCTCTCAAACATTAAATATCGAGCAATATCGAAAGTCTCGCGGACAAAATCGCGTCCAAATGTAAATGTAATGTGTTTGTCCTCCTTCGGCTGTGCTTTGCTACGTTTTCGGAATTTTAAGCGAAACAAGAATATATTCAGATCGAGTCTCACCGCCCGCGGCGCCTTTTCCCGAAGCCGGTCACGTATTACGAGCATAGATTTTCACGGGGGAGGGCGATCTTCCTTCCCTCCCCCTCGCCCCTCTCTGTCTTTCTCTCCCTCCTTCCATGTTAAAAAGCATGGGTTCGCGGCGGACAAGCAATTAGTCTCCTGCGACTAACTGCACTTTCGAAGTAACTGCATCATCGTCGTAGCGTGGCGCAACGGAGGAGGGCGGGGGGGGGAGGGGGGGAGGAGCGCGCACCGCCCGGTCCGACGAAAAGTTTCGAGCGTCGCAAATTTTCCCGTCGCGTAAACAAACCATCGACGGCGCCCAGACACGCCAACGGGAACGAGAGAACTCTAGCGGAGGGGACGACGATGCATCGCCTCGCTGCCTCGCGCCGGTAACGAACGAGCACAATAACGCGCTGTCGCGCGATGCACTCGCGTGCGGCCGGGCGTCCCGATCTCGCGTCGCGCATCTAGGGTCGATTTTCACGCGGGCTGACTGGAACCGCGAATGCGATTGCGGTTGCCTCTGCGATACTTCGAAATACCGGCGCCTCGCTCGAGCTCACTTTAAGGGATCTGTAATTCGCGGCGAAATTCTCGGGACGGAATTCTGTTTCGTGGGAAGACGCGAGCGAAGGATCGGAGTTACATTTAGAGATGCGCGTCTACATATGCGTATACTTGTATGCATTTATGAGTATGCATTTATGAGTTTTCAGAGGTTGTACTGTACACGTAATATTTTTAAGGGCGTTTCAACGCGAATTACCTTGGCTCGACTTGGCAGTTCGGTTCGATTTCTAAGTCATATTTTTGACACTGCTGCATTCAATAAAAATCAATTTGTCAACCAAGCAATCGTCGTCGTTGCCTGTAATTTCTCGCCAGCAACGCCTAGCAATGGGAAAATTCGTGCATCTCTGTCGCAGAGATAACCCCCGTCCAAAGCGGAAAATCGAATCGACGGCTTTTCGACTGATTCAGCAGCACTAGAACCAAATCTGAATCTGAGTCTGAATATTAACAATCGATAAATGTACCAATCGAGTACTTCTATACATTTACACATCGCTTCTACCGATCGGACCGATCTGACCGAAGCACGTTTCTTATGTTCCATTGTTAAATCGTCGCGAACGCGACGAACGAATTCTGACTGCAGTTCGTTCTTATCCCGACGCTTTCGACGTCGAATGTGTCTCTCGCTGTAAACTCGCGCGGGGAAAGGCGGGCGGCTGCTGCGTCCGAAGAGATGGAGAGCTCCGAGTTCAGCGCGATTCTACGTTAATATCGCCAAGTGCGTGTTTCATCGCACTCCCCGCGGCTAAATAATTCGGAGAGGCGGATGCGAAATCGCACGCAGGTGGTCGGCTCCCAGTATCGAAAAGCCATAAAAGCCGCCCCTTGCAACACCGCCGGGCCGGGCCGGGATTAATTTCGCGCCAGACCGACACCTTCGCGCGAGCGCATGCATCAATCGAATATTTGAAGGACCGGACGCATATCGCTGTATCTTGCACGCGCTCGCGCGTATACACGAGAGATCGATTGAGTCGCTCGCTTCGCCGAGGAAACTGTCAGCGTGGAAAAATATCGTGCCCGGGCGTTCGGAATTTTTAATCCGAGTAGTTTCACATCGGCGCGCTCTCGTTGATTTACGCGATACACGATTAGCCGGTACATTATCCGATGATGGAACTAGGCAAAAAAATGCGCCTCTCGCCGGATGACCGTTGATGATTCAAGCTGGATATCGCAACAACATCGGTGATACGCCGAGCATCGAGCCGCATAAAGCCGATGAAAATATTGTTCGAAAAACGGAAATATTTTTGTCGAATTTTTAAATTGGGTACACTCTCATTCAACGCGCGGTATTTCCTTTTATAATCCGGTCCTCGTTTGGACAAAGATTATATTTTTTTAATATTCGCAATAATATCCTACCGCCGCGTGAGCGTTCGATGGGAAACCCAAAAACTTGTTTACTGAGATTATTGTCTTCATCCTTCAGTTTTGCATCGGTTCGAAAGTCGTACGATTGATCGAAGGCACGATGCGTGTCCGCTAGATTTTTCTAGATAATGGATAAACAAGAGTAAGCATTTCTTTTGGTGCTTTAATCGAACGCGGCGCATATGGCCAAACACATCGACCTCTCCATTGATGATTTCCTACCTGCTCTCATCGAGAATGAATTTACTCACCGCTCACCGGTGCAGTCGACTGTAGACTTACTTTCCTCCGGGGGAATAATATGAACATGGATGCATCGACGCAAACTTTAAAGAATCATGGACAGAAAACTAACTGCAACGTGGACACAAAATCCTCGGGGTTTTCGTGTTGGCACGTGACTGCGCCCACTGCAGTCGAGTGTAACTTGTTACACTGCTCTGGATACAGAGAGTTCCCTCAATGTGTGTCGCTTCGTACACAAATTTATATATCGTGTACGTATACACCCGTAATAATTCCGCAAATACGCACAAACTACTCAGCGCACTGTGGGTGGGATTATTTGCATAAAGTTCGACAGATCCAACTGTTTCTTCAAACTCGCATCTTCGATCTACTGGAACAGTAACGCGTGTCTTGCGCAAATACGTGCTTTTTGTTTCCAATTAATTCCATCGAAGCGTGCAAATCTCTCTAGCAAATGTCTCGAACAGCACGCGTAAAAAATATGTGATATGAGAAGACAATGTTCGATAAACTCTATCATCTTTCAACCTCGGAAATTTCTCTGTTTATTTTTGCAAAATGCTGCATTGTGTGAAATTGCACAATACGCGGTGAAAATATTTAAATACTCGATAGCCGAAGCGATATCTGATCGCAATCAATAAATCCACAAACAATCGTAAATTTTATAAAACGAATAAAATAAATAGTTATATGTATGATACAGTGCCGGTCTTTTTATTTAATTTATATCCCGTCTTTTCATCTTTGCGAAAAAGATTGTACGGCGATAAGACGAGCGATAAACACAAAGGTGTAAAATAATTTGCGAAACTAGTCGCTGGGAGATAAAACATTATTGCGCGCCGAAGAGCAGCGAGTAAGTACGCAATTTTTAGCGAGAAATTCTTGCGAGAAAAAAAAGTGCTCTTCATTTTGTCCACGCAAGAGTGATACACCACGAGCGGAGAATCGAGATCTGCGCGAAACTACATTCGGCGACTTCGTGAACTAGATGCAAGAGTTGTTATCCCTTTTACGCTCTTTTTCTCGTCTCCACCTTTATTTTTCTCACGATTCAATTCCCATCACGTCCGACGAAGTCGGAAATTATTCTGCTTGCGGCGCCTAGGAACAGAATCCATATTCGACGTGATTTCCGCGATTGCTGGAAACTTCAACTTCCAGTACGCTTCTCCGTGCTTATATATATATATATATGCAAACCAAAATCAATATCTCATTCTAAATATAAGGAAACATTTTCCGTTCCTTCGACAACAAGATTTTACTACAATGTTTCCTGACAATGAGTATTCTATTAGGTCCTTCTAGGCGCTCCGCAACTTAATATTATGTTGCAAATTAATCGACCGACTCGAAATAAACCTGGCGAGCGAAAATAATATTCTGAAATCCCCTCCACATCGTGTAGGTTTAGTAGGGAGAGATGCAAAAAACCCGCGACGCAATTTTTCTAATAAAAATGTTTAACCTGCGATACGATGAATTTAATTCATAAATACCGCTTTTTTGATACGCTTCGGCTGCAAATATCTCAATATCGAAGAATATATCAGCTGCAACCTACGTGTCTCTTTACCGTTACGTATTTTTCGACGAAATATCGGTAAGCTTCGAACCGGTTTTCCGCGATAAATATTTACTTCCACTTTACAATCGCTAGCAACTTTTAATATTAAATTAATTTGCTCGATCAATGTTGACATATTCCTTCACTTTTGGGTAAATTTTTCTCATGCCGTGTCTAGTGTCTCGAAAACATGGCGTTTTAATTCTCCAATCATTTCGCTACTCCTGAATAAGACATCTCGCGTGTCATAATGCAAGTTAATGCGCGCGGTTGGTTTCATCGCAAGAACGCTTAGATATACCGAGATGGTCAGGACTCGCGTGGATTACGTATAAGCAGTTGCCGCAGGCGACGCCGAAAACGGCGTTATTAATCATTCGCAGCTTAAAGTTTTCCACGATTTCTCGTAAATTTCATCTAACTCGCATCCGAGACGGAGTTAGAGCAACTTGATACTGGGTCAACGATATGTAAGGCGCCGGTACAAAGTGCTAGGCGCACCGTGTGCCGCAGTTTACGTCCCCGAGCATTCTGCAAGATTCCTGAGTCTCACCACACAGCATAAGGAACAGGTAGCCCGTAATTAAGTCGATCCCGTCCATTCGCGTTAACTTAACTTCGATCATTTACTTCGGAATGCATTCTGCTTTGTCGTCGCGTCCTTAAATATTCACCAGTGCCGCGAGGCTCGCGCTGTGAAGTTAACGCGTGAAATCCGCTCGCGATTCTCTTTTTTTTCTTAATCCGATGCGAGCCGATGATTGACGTTGAAATATTCGGGAAATCGCGATGCCAAATTAATTTCCGCGTACGCGATACACTGTGCCAGCTGTTTGATGTCCGACGATGGATCGCTGAAAACATTTCAATCTATATGTGTATTTTTGTTTACTTTTATGCGATTTATAGTTTACCAGTTACAGATTATCTGATTACTTTTAATTCAACGAAAAATGATTATCATACAAATTATTATCGCGAAATATTAAAAATTGTTATCTCTGACCTATATATTATATAACCAAAAGAGAGATATTCTATACAGATTTATTTTAATCTCGAATTTTGTAGCGATAGTTATTTAAGAGGATATAAACCACATGAAATTTGATTCGAATCATTTAAATCGTTTAAATAATTATCTTCCGTTTAACTTAATTGCAATCATAAAGATTTCGCGATTTAATTATATAAAAAGATTATTATGTAATGTAAAAACAAAAAAGTAATGTAAAAAGCGGAAAAAACCTGTAGCTACGCGTTGGCAAAGTAAGAGGATTTGCCAATTACTCCCTCGCGTACTTCCACGCGTCGACATTCTCCTTTATTTATTAGTTGACTTTGCGTAATATTTCAAACATTTCACTAGCGCTCGGGGGATCGACTGCCGCCAGACTGCCGATCCCGTTTTCGCATATTCGCGTGTACTCAAAATTCGGATTCGACTCAAGCGGTCCTCGCTTCAAGCTGCACGCAATATCAGCAGAAATTCTTCCGCGCTTCTCTGTCACCGCGCGGAAGACAATCGCTCGCCTTCGGAACGTGCTTGCCTCCGTCGTGAGCCCATTTTACGCAGCCCTCGCGCGCCACGACCTTCGCCGCGTGTCCACGAATTCGGGAATTCGTTTACGTGACTATCGATTTCGCTTCGAGCTCGCAGATTCGCTCGGCGCAGACTGGCGCGACGGAAGGAGGCGCAACTGCACCAACTATTCCCCTTATTGCACGTACTTCCTGTCACGGCGTATTGACCCGGAAACCCATATATTTCGACAACAATATCGAAACCCATCGATGCCGATGACCTCGAGTAAGGCCTGACATCGCGGATATGACTTCGAATAATGCTCGGATCGCGCGGTGCTATCGAGCGTGAGATTTAACGCGATCTTCGCCGGATATCCTGGAACCTTTCCTTTCGGAAGGGAGCGCCGACGTGACGCGCGAAGACGCGATCCTGAATCGCGATCGGCGCCATTCTCTCGGAGGCGAGACGCGACGCGCGAAGAATTCCGAATCGCGATTGTCAGTCTTGGTGCCTTATAACGAGGGCCGCGATGACTCGGACGGAATCGGAGAAACGCGCGGGCGACGCTGTTTCTTACCCCGAGCGAGAATGTCCGATAAGCGGCTGTCCGACAGGCAAAACGAAGCCTGATAGATGGATTCGTCGTGGAATTCCGTCGGCGTGTTCCGTAAAAAGGGCAGGAATTAAAACAAGTCCGCGGGAATTCGCGCTCACGTCCGCGAACTCACGTGTCTCAGCCGGATCGATTCACCGGCGACGAGTGCGCGCGGCCTTCCCTCCTGGCGAAAATCTCCCCGGGAGAGGACTCCCGGAATCTCCCGGAGAGGCTGAGAGAAGGATTTCTTCATTCGCCTTCTAGATTCTGTGATCTTGGATAAACTCCCGTTAGAAGACTCGTAAAAGGGCACGTAAGAGCCGGAACGGCATGCAAAATTGATGGCAATAATATTTTACATGTAAATGACCGCATTAAAAAGTCTCGTAAAGAGAGCCGCGGTAATTATGTACATCGAAAATCCATAACTCCGCTGGGCTCCGTTAGCGCGGCCACACCGCGCGCAGCTTTAAGGCGCTTACACTTAAATCACCGAGGAGGCGCGCATCGGCCAGGAGGAGGAGTAATAAACCTGCCTTCATTATTTTTACCGGCGAACGCTGCGCCGTAATATTTGTCACGACCTAAGCAGTTTTGTAATTCCGCGAGGTTCCGCAAGGGCGAGGCACCGCGGAAGGGAAGGGCTCCGCGATTTTTCGCTCGGGCCGCGAGCGTAATATTCTGTATCCGCGAAATATTTTGCAAAAATCGCGCAGAGATTTGTTCGCCGGGGGGAAATCCTGCCCGACAATTCGCCGATCGCGCATTCGTGCGCGGATCCCATCGGATCGCGACGAAACTTCTATTTGATGGGCAAACTTCGGCTGCACTCACTCTCGACATCAAACTTCGCAAACAATTAATCCAGCGGATATCGAGAGTCGACTCTTGCCTGCCGAAAGGTCAGCGAGCACACAGTGCCGCTTTTTCGCGGTTCTCCTCGTGACTCCTCCCGCGACTGCAGCCGCATACAGAGTATCCTCGATGGAATAAGCGCGAAAAAGGAAATAAGTGAACAGACTGCTGCGAGAAACGGAGAGCTCGTGGCTACGCGTTCGCGGCGGGAGGATTTAGTAATTATTCCTTCGCGGCATTTCCACGACCTACGTACTTCTCCTCTCCTATATATATATATATGTGTGTGTGTGTGTGTGTGTTTCAAAATTAAAGGCGATATTATAGGACGATTGAAATCGCACGTGAGTGATGATTCTAAACGCGAGAGGAAGACGCGTTAGTCACAACTCGAACGGAAAAGACTCGTCCGATCCATAAAACGCTTACTCGTAGAGAAAGCGACGCGTTGTCCGCGCAACTTCAATTTTCTATCGCGGATATGTATTTTCCGAACACGAGCTTCCTCCGCGCGCGCGCGTAGCACACGAATTTCCGTCGCGTCTAAAACGCCCGAGCGCTTTACCTGCTACAACGGCCACGTTGCAGGACGCGCTTTTTATTGTCGCGTCGGACGTAATGCGGCGAGCAATTTGCTGTTTGTTTCGAAAACATCCCGCGTGCCGGGCCGCGCGAGCGAGCTTTTCCTTCGGCCGACGAGGACGAGCGGGTCATCGAGTGCCGATTCGAGTCAGCGCTTTTGAATTCCACGTGCTCCGTACGTACGTCGTGGGAAGAAACTCCAGATTGGAATGTCGAATAAGAGGTAGCCGCCGGTCTAAAGAGAACAATGACGACGACGACGACGAAAACGACGAAAACGCTCCCGCATCGAAAGCGGCTTCATCGGCCTCGTGGTCGTCGTCGCCGCCCGCCGCCGCCGACATGGCATTGTCGTTACCGGGAAGGTAACCGCCCGAGGGCGAAACTTAATGGTGGCTACGTAGTACCACGTTCTTTCGCCACAATTTTACCCACAGGGGCAAACATATGGTGTACAAGTTTGCTCTCCGCTGCCGGCGACGTGAAGCCATACGCCATGAGAATTCCGCACGAGCAGTTGGTTCATCCGAGAAAGGAACGAGCGTTGTACGTATGTTTGCGCAGCTCCGTTCGATAATTCTTTAATCAATAACAAAGTACAACGGTGCGTAAAAAGTGGTCCTCGTGTAAAATTATGTGCGCGCGCGTAGACGGAGTTAGGAGGAATACATGAAATACTTATTACGCTCTCGCACAGCGTAAACGCGCACGTGTAATTTTACCGGCCACGTCCATTAACGTCTCTCGTTTCCCTTTTTTTTTAAATTTTTTCTATAACCACGTGTGTGTGTGTGTGTGTGTGTGTGTGTGTGTGTGTGATACGAGCGTGAACCGTACGAGGGAGTATAGTATCGCGCGCCGAAAATATGTTTGCGTTTCCCCGAAAAGGAAGCAAAACTAGCAGCTCGAATTGCAGCTCAGCATCTCGCTTCATCGCGCATTTCTCCGACTCGTCTATACGCGCGCGCGCGCGCGCGCGTCGTCATGTGTATTTCTCGATTTAACGAGTTATATCTTTATTATCGCGCAGCCACGCTTCACTTCGGAGTGGCCTAGATTTCGGGGCTTTGTTCGGATGCGCCTCTGCGCCAGCGTGACAAAAGTGACCGTCCTCCGCAGCGTTCGGTTAAGTCGAGGAGGTCGGAATTACGACGTGGCTTGCCTTTACGAGCGCGCTTTAATTGCGAGAACGTAAGACGAATCCGCTTATCTCCAGTTTCCCCTCGACGCAAAGTCGATAGCGCTGCAGTAATAATGACCTATGACCTGCCATAAATTTACTCATAAATACTGCTGAAAATTGAAGAACGTTAAAGATTTATTTCGTCGTCGTAAACGCGCTCTTCCGCGCCATGTAATTATATACGTCCGAATATTCCAAGAAGATCGAGACGGCCTCGAGGAAGACGTTATTACGCGCATTCGCGTCGCGATCGTCTCTACTACCACATTTTCCATCGAATTGAGAATATATCGCTCCATTTTTTCCCATTACATTTAATAATTTTCAGGGAGAGTTGCCCCACTAATTTCCAAGAAACGAATCCCCTCTAAATTCCTCGGATTATTCCACGCTGACAGAATCGTTCCTTCTTGAAAAATTTACAATTTATTCGATTGGACACGTTTGATCGGAGCCATCATTTTCACATTTATTTTCCGACGTTAAATAGCTCGATAATTAAATTTCACCTCGCTAATCAAGTTTAATCATTAAACGAATACGGGCCTTTGTATCAGTTGAGATTTCAGATTTCCCCGCCCCCCCCCTCTCTCTCTCTCTCTCTCTTCCCCTTTCTCTTTCTCTCTTTATCCGCACCGGTCATCGCATATAATTCACACTCCGGATGGAAGTTTTTCGTACAACAAAAAACGGCAGACAATTTTTCGCCCAGCGAGAGAAATTAGCGCGAGCCGGTGTATTTTCTGCAATTTCAATTTTCTCCTATTTTACGCGCCGGCTTTTGTGCGCGCATCTCTAATGGAGCTCCCAGCGACCGCAGAGGTGTGCCGCCGAACGATCGGCCGTATTAAAAATTGCAAGACCGGAAGCACCATCGTCCCCAGAGTTATCGATCCGTCGGGTCGGAGTTTCTCCTTTTCCTTTTTTTCCTTCTTTTTGCTTCTATTACAGTAACACAGGGAAGGTAACACGAGAGTATAACTGATGACACACGACGTACCCTGTAAATTTCGGCGCGAATCTCGCGCACTTTATTATCCCGTCGTGTCAGGATAACGCGTGTTCGCGCGTATAACGCTCGCAAGAACCGTACACGTGTGTATGTATGTATTCGATGCTTTTGCGTTCACGCGCGTCGCAACCCTTCTCCGATTACTTCGCCCTGCTTAGCCGCTTCTCCGCGCTTTGTCGCGTAAAGTAAGTACGTCGTGACGTGCGCCAGCTACTCCGAGATTATCGTCGTCTCGCCGATAAGCGAAGTGTCCGTTCCGCGCGGCCCCGTCCTCCCCCTTTACCTTCCTTTTACACACGGAGAGAAGGTATTAAGAGATATGATGAATGTCTCAAATGGGACGTTGGGTAATTTTTCAAGGACGAGAGCGATACGCGGAAGATCAAACAGCCCCGTCGGATTAAAGACCGCGGACGACGACGACGACGACGACGGAATTTCAGCTTGTCCCATTAATTCCGTTCGTCGGGTAGACCTCGGCTTAATACGATTGTATAATTTGCGACTCGGTCGAAAAGACATTCGGTGTCTGGGATTAAAGAGAGAGGATTAATCGATAAGTCCCCGCCGGCGGGGACGAAGTTAATTATTATCTGTCCGTTCAATCGATCGCGATCGCCCGCATATAACGGAGGGTATATCTATCGCGTGCGCTATAGATCGCGTCGTCTGTTCCGGCGTTGCGCCAAGTTCGCTAAGTCTATTCCCCATAAGGATCATAATCCTAAAACTAAGTTGCCGGAATAACCGTCCCCTATGCAAAATTCATTCGGCGGGGCTTAACCGCGCGCCCCAACGGAAATAACGTATTCGTTGTTTCGCACGCGAGCGGCACTTTTACAAAGTCCATATCCCGGCCCGAATCCAATTTGCGACGACGTGGCCGCGGAGAAAGATTCATCAAAATTTCATTCTTGCTCGCTTAAACACGAAGCCGGGACGCGTCGTAATTATCAAGCTGACCGCGTAATAATGGCGCCGCCGCCGAGTTATTGTCTTTTTACCCACGTACTCGTTCCTTTCTTTCTTTTTTTCTTGTTTCATTGCCTTTTCTTCTGCTAAACCAGCAAACGAAGTTAGCCGCTAAATAGATTAACGTGCGCACCTCTTCCCTCGGCCTCGTGTAAATGTAGCGGCCGAGCCAGCGGCGTTTTGTTGTTGTGCGAGCCGCGGGTTTTGTTTAAACGTCGGGGCGCTCGTTCGACCGTACCAAATTTCTCTTGCTATACATCAGGTCGGACGCAATAAAAAGGTCTCTCTCTCTCTCTCTCTCTCTCTCTCTCTCTCTCTCTCTCTCTCTCTTTCCAATAACGCGGGTACTCCTGAGTAATTTCTTTACCGCGGTTCCCCCCTCCCCCCTCCCCCTCCCCCTCCCCCCTCCCCTCCCCGGTGTATCGGATACGTGAAGTAATCGCATTATCCGAAACCGCTGAAATTAATATTTACGATCGCATTACGTTAATTGCTTGGCGATTTTTCTGTACCTTCGAAACGGCTGTGTGACACAGCCACTCTCGAAATGATAAAATATGTTTCAGTATTTTGCAACTTGTTATTTGATTTTTTTTAACGAATTTATTCCACGCTTCATTCCAACGAGACGTGTTATTTAATCGCTTTGACAATAATACGCTCCAAATTGTGTATCAAGCTTTTATCACACTCGAAAGATTTTTCCTCGATGTATCTTTCAAATTGTGAAAATATTGCACGTACAAAACTATATGCGCTATATATATATATATATATATATATATAGCGAATGTTATATACAGAGGAGAAACGTTCGCACTTTTCAACTAAAATTCGTTCTCAGCCTCGAGCGCGTGCAAGCACGCACGCACGCACGCACGCACGCACGCACGCACGCACGCACATATGCGCGCGCGCGGTGCTGCCATTAGCGGAAGTTTCGTGGGAATTCGATATTTCGCGAATTTACCAAATTCTACCGGCCGAAATCCAATTGTGATTAACGGCAGATACGGGGATATTCACACGCGAACGCGCGGAAGAGAGCGCGGTTATCGACACGCATTCTTGACAGATGACACTCCGCATGCCGGACATTCATATTGTATCGCATTTTTCCGATGCTCATCATTTCATAAACCACTTCGACGCGTGATGAATCTCCGCTTGGCCGTGACGCCGCCCGCGCCGACGCGACGCCATTAGGTTTCAAATGATCCGCGTTTAATCGCGGCTCATAAATAATTCCGCGTGGAACAGTCGCGGGAGAATAACGACGAGCGAAATCGCGAGACGCTAATTGGCAGGCTGTGTTTGCGAGCGTGGAGCCACGGAAGAGTGCGACGCATCGCCACCGGACGCGTATTGTGCCGGTTTGAAAAAATATCAGAGAGAGAGAAAAGTAAACACAGTTTCGCAAACTCTTTTGACATGCGGTTTCTATTGCGTTGTTTTCGTCAGGAGCAGATTGGTATCCGTGCAAAGTAAATAACGCGTCTATCGCCAAATACGCCCGGCAGGAGCAAGCACACTGTGTCCTCCATGTCGGGCAAATATTCCAGATTATATTTAAAGTCGATAAAAAGGGACACCGCGAGAAACGCGATAAATCAACAGCGTGTCGTGTAACTTTGAGGATCGGATGATACGAGCGGACAATTCAAAGACGAGACTCGATGGACGTGATACGGTAAATTTGAAACTCGGCACGAAGGTAAATGTGCACGGGATTACAATTTCCATCGTGAACGAAAACGGAAATCTAGCGAACGCAACGGCAACCGGACTCCTCTCGCAATTCCTCGCAACCTGCCGGGATATGAGGGCGGAATGATCCCGCGGGGACAAATCCGTACTAATAAATTTCAGAATCGTAACTTGAGTCGAAGGGTCCGCGAAACAATTTCGTTAACTAACAATCGCGAATCCTCCGGAGCGCGTTAGGTCGCCCGAAATTTTCCGCTCGGCGGAGGCGGGTTCCCTTTAATATCCGATCGTTCGATTATACGGACCTCCGCGCGCTGTCGGCCCTGACAAATTAATAACTCCGATGCTCCGACAATCGCCATTCCCTTCTATTTTCGGGGCCAATCGCGGGGATGGGAGAGAGAGAGGGGAAGAACGAAGTTAAGTCGTCGACGAGTCGTAAAGCGGAAAGTGTTTTCGGATATTTGTTCGCGTTGCGCCCGTTTCACTTAGCCCGGACGCCCGCCCGAAGCTTATCCAGTGAGTTACGTTGCGAAACTTGGGGGACGATTTTTATGTCGACCCGATCTCTGTCGTTCGTGTTTCTCGGGCCGAGTTAGCGGTACGTAAGTTAGACTGTAAGAACTCGATTCCCGGACAACTGACTCGACGGCGAAGTGGTCGACAGATCTCGCGAAATATCCCAATCCGCGTTTTATATTCGCGTTTTTCTCGCGCGAGCACGAGCGTGTTGATTCGTGGAACGTTGCGATCCTCGCGATCTAATTCTTTTTGTTTCCACAATGATGGGCGTCAGGTGGTGACACAGTCAACACGGAGAAGAGCATGAAAATATCGAGTAAAGCTTGACTGAGCTAAATCTTGATGGCAGATTTTTCGACAAATTTAGGGAATTAATTTCCCCGGACAAAATATTGCTCGATCGCACCTTGACATTTATCTTTATCCCGTGTAAAATATTTCAGTAATTAAAAGAAAAGAGTCCAAATTGAAAGTTCGACAAAGTATAAAAGTTGTCAAAATTTAAACAAAGAGGATATACATACACATATTCTCTTTCTCTTTCGCTGGTGACATTTAGATTTACCAAAACGCACATCATTAAAACGGATTCGGATGATTCGAGAGACGTGAATCACTCGTTCGCGGCTTAAAGCTAATTACGCGGTCGGATCGCGGACAACAATATACCGAAATTAATTCTCGCTTTGTAATCCAAATCCCAGGACAAAAGGATTGCGCGCGCTGCGGGAGTTGACGAGTTGCGCAAAATTTCGGCTCTAAATACCGATCGAATGGCGAGTGAAGGTCGTGCCACGCGCTTTAATCCGCCTTCTCCTCGGCGCATTGGCCACTTGTCGGCGGCTGCAGCGTTCCGTTGAAATTTTAAAATATGTGCGTGCTCTGCGCTCGGTTTCTCGAACAATGGAAAACCACTAGGCGGTTATTACGTTCCCGGTTGCAACGACCGAGATCGCTCGTGCTTTCTCGTACTGCGGCCGTCTCAATGTTCATCGAGAGATTAACTTTCATCATTTTCATACGTGTACGCGCGCGCGCGCGCGCGTGTGTGTGTATGCATAAATATATATATATATATATATATATACACATATCAGTCGCCCTGCGCCGCGGTAACGAAATTTCCGGAATTTGCGCCGGATTATTAGCCAAATTCCGAACGCTAGCCACGGCTGATGTGAGAGCCCTGCGGCCCTTCGCCGCGCGCGCAAACGCCGACGCGACTCTAAGCGCACCGCTGGAAAGCTTCCAGAAGTTAGCTCGTTCGGCCGTTATTATTATATTTCTGGTATACGGTGTGTGTGTGTGTGTGTGTGTGTGTGTGTGTATATGTGCGCGCATGTGCTCGTATATGCCGTTAAAATCTGCGCCGTGTGACGCATCATAGCGCTATTTTCCATCGCCCGCGCGATAACCGCAGAGCGACGCGATGCATAACCAATGCGCTCTGCGCGATCGATAGGTCGACGCGCGCGCTCGATCTCTTCGTCGGCTACCCGACTGCTTGCCGCTGCTTACTCGGATGCATTAAACTGCTTTATGGCAGCAACGCTCGTGATACGCACTTCCCCCTTGCGATCGATTACGCTCGTATTTATTCGAGTCGTTACGCCGCATCTCCGCGGCGAAACAAGATATAGAATTGTGTATTCACCGGTTGGAGGAGAAACCCCGTCGGGGAGCCCGAGAGAATTTCTATATCCGCGAACTGTGAATGTTATTTCTGCCGTGTGCTCTGTCCTTTGGATGCAATCTAAAATGACCGTAACGGATGCATTTACTCGCGACGGTGGCGTTAAACGCGTGCAGTTTCGATCGATCGAGAGAGAGAGAGAGAGAGAGAGAAGGCGCAAGTTTCGCCGCAATTGCAGTCGTTTATAATTGTTATCAGGCAATTAAGGCCAAATGAGAATTTGAGTGATGCATCTGATCCGATCTAATCTTCCAACGAGGAGGCACCTCTGCGATATCTTGCGCATGTCCGATAAGGGGCGGTAATGCAAATGACATTCGCCGAGCAAATGTCATTCCATCGATTAAGCGTGAAACCTGATAGCAAAACGCCCGGCGAACGATGCGAGGCGCGCGCGATGCAATTGAATCTATAATTCCGCCGGACTGGTCGCGCTAAATCGCAACGCTCCACCCGTGTCGCGTTTTGGCTGGAAAAAATGCGGAATTTGGAATTTTAACGCGGGTGATGGCGCGATTCCCGGGAAAAATTCGGCGCGATCGAAACTCCCCCCCGCCCCCCCCCCCTCCTCCGGCCCGATCATTGCGCGAACTGTATATCCGTCAGATCGCGGACGGAGGAGCGGGCGCGAAAGCGGGTTAATTTTCTTACTGTTAATTACGAGGGCGAGCTTCGCGTGTGCTTTTTCCCTTCCCGTTGGACCTGATTAGCATAATACCGAGAACTGTATGTTTGTCTGCCTGAAGAGTGAAAAATATCCCTCGCGAGTCGCTCGGGCGCGAAAAGTCTTTAAACGGAAAAGTTGCGCGCGGTGGAAAAGGCCGCGTAGCGCGTTGAAAGAGTTCGGGGGAGAACTTTCTTGTTCTTCTTCTTCTTCTTCTTCTTCTTCTGCTTCTTCTTGTTCGAGGAATGCCAAGAGTAACGAATGCCTAAAGTTTCGCTTCAATTACCCCCCGTGTATTTCTCACTTTGCATGAACATCTGGACGAAGAGTGCAGGCGTCACGCTACGCTCTCCGCGCGAGAGAAAGTGAGAGAGGGAGGGGGAGAGGGAGAGGGGGGGGGAGAGAGAGAGAGAGAGAGAGAGCACGAAACTGAAATTTCATCTCCGAAGCGGGCTGTTGATACAGGGCGAACGGTCAATCATTATCTTCGGGATTGTCTTGAAACTATGCGCCCCCCCAGCAGTGGGAATCAATAGGATCGCGTTGTGTCGACTCGGCCATGTCGTCCCCAGTCTAAATTGCATACCAGCAATTCCCGGCATTTACAGAGACAGATAGGATGCAGCGATTTATAAAATCATACACAGCGCACGGTGATCATCAATACGCGACTCGCGCCGTGCAAAATTCCGGTTCCGGATGAATTAAATTAATCTTGAGCTCGCTCCGCCGTTGTTTCCACGCGTCGTTCGCTATGAACGTCGTCTGAATTTTGCCGCCGCCGGTGCGAGCGTGACGCTTGCTCGATCGCGAAGTTTTAGAAAGCGAAAACAATTTGCGATTCGTGCTCGGTATTGATGAATAACGTGTGACGTCAAGATAAACGGCTCCAGTTTCAACGAATCGCGAACGAATGAGATTTTCGTCGATCGATCGACGTTCAATTGAAGGAGGAAGAAATCGGCCGAGTGCGCGCGTGTACAGGGTTTAATTATACGATTGAATAAACGCACTCGACTTCGTGCTGTAACAATCACAACGATTATTACCTTATACATTAAATTCGCCCCGGAGCGGGACGAAATTATTTCACGGCGACGGAGGTTGCGTCAAGTATATATCGTGACAAAGGGGTGGACTTTTCGTTTGCCGTTTAGCGTTTTGTCCGCGCCTGTCTTATCGCCGTAAATCCATTCCTTAAGGAATTAATCCGAGGTAATACTCTTTCTCGCCTGTGAAATCATCTCTCTGTAAAATTAATTCCGAGTAAGCCAGAATTGCTCCCGGCGAAACTTCCGACATTGAACTATCTCACTTTTTCCTTCCACTTGGCAAAAGCGAAGCGGCGAAGGGTTCAAACAGTATTCCATTACAACTCCATCGCATAGGAATGGGCTCTATCAGTCTGCGCGCCACTGTTACTTTTGCGATAGAACGCCTTTTGAGCGAATAAAGAAGGAAACTTTAGAAAAGGCTTTAGAAATAATACTCTTAAAAGGGAGGTATTGAGGCACGAGCCGGCCCTCTCATCTTTTGCTTTCCTGCGATGTAATTCACTCGATGTGTGTTTTATGATTACATCAAAAGCGCTACTTGTATTAATGTTCGACATGCTTTTAATAATTATTCCTCTCAATGCGTCATGCGCGCATTGTTCCCTTCTCTCGTTCAAAATTCCTCTATTTAAAACAACATAATTTCTTCCTCTTTTTTGGAGCAGACATTTATTAAAAAGCAAAATGGAACGAAATGAAGAATATTTGCCAACTACCTACAGCGAAATTGCTACGAAACAATGTTGATACTACGGGCTAACTCGTTTTAATTTAATTTAAATGTAGACCAATTCAATATATCGAAATTCTACATATCCACCGGCGGCAGCTCAACTTTCGCATTCTCCTTGCTTTTTGCAATATGGATCGACATTTCGCTATGAAGCGCAAGTTAGCTGGTGGAGTAAAAACAATTTTGCAATATGGTGCTTTGGAAAAGAAACGAGTAAGCACACGAAAACGCTTTCGGATCAAGAAGTGCTGACTAGAAAGCCAGATCTGGATTTAAGCTTCAACACGCGTCGCGAGCGCTGCGAGATATCAAATATCAAAGAGAGAGAAAAATTGAGTGAGAGAGAGAGAGAGAGAGAGAGAGCGCTTGTGCGTGTGTATGTGTGTGTAAAAAACTTGAACCTATGCTCCAGTCTCGCTCGTCGCGTTTTCTGCCGACTGTAGCTGCTCCGTCCATCGAGCGCGGTCGAGCAGACGAATCTCCCGCGGCATCGCATGAATTTCCGCGGAGAATAGAATTTTCGATCAGCAGCCACACGCGCGTTCCATCGCGCGCGGCCATCGTGCCTGTCAACGACTTGTCGTACCACTTGTCGTACAGATCTACAGATCGCGTTTCACCGGCATTCTGCGCGCGATCATCCGGTGCGCCGTTGCTGCGACGGCAGCGAGGTTGCGCGTGCCAGTGCTATCGGGAAAAACACTTTTGATGTTTCGCCGATACTGTCGCGCTTTTCCCTTGTGTCCGGGAAATATTCGCGCCCGGGTGCCCCCCGAATGGCAACACGTGCGTGCGGGTTCACGATAAAGTCACGGCGAGGTATTATTCAGTCGCGGGATTGGCCGGTCGACGTTCGCACGCGCGCAAATGCCATTGAACATTTTGCCGAACCTCGTATTGTCTATTGTCACACGCGAAACTGATATTTTTTGTGCCAAAACGCCAAAGAATAAGCGGCCGCGCCGGCTTGTTCTGATCAATTTTTATCGCCGATAATGTCGATACGTTGCGACGTTGAATTGCGATTTATATTCTATTCCGTTACTTTTTTATCCGTTACTCTTGCACTGATAGAAAAATATACTCGAATTAACTACAATCTCACTATATTTTATAGTTCACTTTGGCGTCAAGCATATTTTTATAGTTGGTGGAACCTGCACGATATAGTGGAATAAACACAAATATATAGTCAATGATTGTCTGAAATAATTGTTTACTTACTTTTACCACATATATGGTAATTTCTCATTCGCAAATATAGCGAGATTTAGTATTCATATAGTTACATCTGTCATCGTTTAGCAAATATTCTGGTAATATTGACTATGTAAGAGAGTTACCTCACCTACCATTTTATATTTGTATCCACACCATAATTTTAGTTTAACTTACTATAATTCTTAGTAAAAATATTATATGGTTGGTTATACTATGCCTATATCGTAATTATTACCGATATTATGGTAATACTTACTATAAATATGATATTTCGGACTATAATTTAGTTACTGTATCATTATATCATTATAGTTCCAAATATCATATACCTTTCTCTCAGTGTGGCAAATAAAATGGCAAGACGTTTGCCTCAAATTTTGCCTAAAATTTTATCCGAGAAAGTCTAATTTTCTTGCCTCCTTTTGCCTAATTTTTTCTTCTCTTCTTTTGTATCCTGCGCACTTCTCATTTTATATTTTCTTTCGGGAAGTACCGCTGCCATCGCGCGAACTCACGCCAGACAAAAATCGCGCATAACTGCATTGTACTGGCATGCCGATACGGCCATTCCAACCTTACATTGCTCGCATAATGAATTAGTAGCTGCGAAATTAATACCAATCATATATAGATAGCGATGCATGCGTGCTTACCGTGTAATTGATCATTGTATTAATACCCACTATTTATGCCACTCGATCCCATGAAATCTATTATCGATGCGCGCTCGCGCAATAATTGCAATGTAATTAATCTCTATACATAGTTAAGCACGCAGACCGAACAATAATCAAGATTACATCAACAGCATTCTCTACACTCGAAAGAACATCGCTCAAACTCAACGTCGCTTCGCGCGTCCATTTGACAACAGATCGATCGCGTCGCGATATAAGAAGCGTCGATTAGTCGATCAATTTGCGTTGTTCCTCGAGCCATCGCGGTCTTGAGAATGTTCAAAAGTCCGTTGGAAAGCCGTATGGCGCGATAAATTCAATTAACGTTCAATTAACAAATGGAAATTGCTCGGACGTGGCGTTTCGACTAAACACGATCAAAGTGCTCGATTACCGCCGTGCAGATTACTTCCAACTTGGATGAGACTTGTCTGGGCCGGGAGATCGTGATCAATGAAAGATGATTAGGTGTACTTGGTTCCTGCGCAAACAACTTTTCGTCGTCCTTCAACGGGCACGAACGAGAGAGAGGGGGGGTGTGGACTGTAATATCAGCCTCAATCGAGCCGGTCATTTGTACGCGAGTGCATGAATCACAAAACGTTAGTTTTCGGTCGAGTGGCGCAAGAACCGCCCGCAAAAAGTATGATTTACGTTAGTCTCGTACGATTTTTTGCACGGAGACCGTAAATGCGGGCATCTCTTCGCACCGCAAACCGGTTTCGGCGTGTACGTGTTACGTATTATTTTCATATTTCGTAGGCAATTAACGCAGGCAATTTACGGATATTAATATTGCAATATCGAACACAATAACTAATATAACACGTATAGTTTAATTCAGACCGCGATATTTGAGAAATGATCACGTTGTTACGTTGTTAAGGCAATTTACGCAAAGTTTGCGTATGTATTTCGAGACTGAAAATATAAAATGTATATATGGTATATGTATGTATGTATGTATGTGTCATACATCTGTCGCGGAAGAGAGAGAGAGAGAGAGAGAGAAAAAATTTGCGCGGGCTGCGTCGCGATGAGAATTAAAAAGAATAATGCGGAATATTATGATACTCCAGAAAAATATGATTTATATTTCGCTTCGCGTTATTGTTTTACTCGCTCGCACGTCTACAATTTCCAGACTGATGTTAACTCGAGGGAACGCGGTATTCCGAATTCTCGATACCTCAGAGGCTGGAGCTTCTCGTAGAAATGTGGTGTGCGTGCGCGCGCGCGGTTTTACAAACGATCGACTTAATTTCGGGCACAACGTCTGACAGCATAGGTCGCCGCAGGAAATTGTTCGCGTCGTCGACATTGTAAGCCGTGTATCGCGCGGCGCGCGTGTACTCCACCGGCTCGAAAGTCTCGAAGCTGTTACAGGAATACTTAACGGGGGTTGCCGTCAGTCGCACCGCATTGTATTATCGACGTCACCCTCGTCAACGTCGCGCCACGTCGTAAATGTAGTTCGTCAAAGCTACACGCAGAGCATTTCGCACGGTTGTAAGTTGCGCGCGCGAATGCTAGAAACATGCGCGACGACTCCCCCGGTAAATCGGCTCGTGTATTATTTATCGGGCAGCCTGCACCGCGTCGTTTCTCTTCGGGAATAGATCTCTATACTTTGCTTCGATCTCTCCTAAACGAGAAATATTCACGAGAACTCCCTTCCGTCGACTTTGACAAATCTTGCTGGGAAGTCGCGCAACGCGCGGGAAAAATAATACTGCCCGCGTGTCTCTTTGTTTCCACGAACGCTCAACGCTCTTTAGGGATCCCGCAACAGTCCCGCGAAGAAGCCCTTCCGGCTGCGCCGGAAATGACGAAAGGTGAAATCAAGCGAAATCGATATCCCAGCGGAAGCTGGACGAGTGGCAGAGATCTCAGCGCGAAATAATCAAAGCGCGAAGTTTGGGAGGAATAAATTTGCGTCGGGTAATTTTTGATCTATCGTCGCCGAGTTGGCGGGATGGTTTCTTCCGCATCTCTGCATTTC
Source organism: Harpegnathos saltator (assembly GCF_003227715.2). Classification (NCBI taxonomy): domain Eukaryota; kingdom Metazoa; phylum Arthropoda; class Insecta; order Hymenoptera; family Formicidae; genus Harpegnathos; species Harpegnathos saltator. The sequence continues at coordinate 870,406 of NW_020229987.1, forward strand.
CGAACGTTACGGGAGAGCAAAGAACGCGGCGGAATTACGCGCTCGCTCTATAAAACTGGTGAGTTCCGTCGAAATCGCAGCAGCGGAGCGCCGGCAGCAGTTTACGGGGAGACTTCCTCGCGCATAAGAGCACCGCTGAACGGTGCTCATCTGTCGTGTTCGGGAATAGATTAGCGAATGTCAGAGCTGAATGTGAAATGCTCTTTGAAGATTCAACGAAGGATGATAGATCCGATGGATCGCGATAATGCCTCGACAGCCGCTGAAAGCGGTTGCTCGAGCAGATGCGCGACTTCTCTCGAATTTTCTCCGTGACTACGCAAGACTTGAACATTCCAAGATTCCGAAGAGTGCCTCTCAAGCATCTCGACCTCGAGCATACAAGGGGGTTACAAGGGGGAGGGTGACGTGCGTGGTCGCAGATTCAGATTTTTATCAGTATAAAATCGTGAAATATTTCGCGGATCGATCACGTCGACCGATATGAGCGCGAATTGATCGTGCAGCGAGGAAAGGCAGCGCGGGCGTGAGGAGCTCAAGTAGAAAGAAAAATCGGTGGATGAAGCGAGCAGGTGAACGCTCGAAGATGAAAAAGAATTTACCGAAGCCGACGGCGGTGCGGTGCGCTTTACGTGTACAAAAACTGTGCGGTCTACTTCCGCGAAAAGTAGCAGCATCACCTTGACACACTTCCCCGACGATTGCGGTCTGACTTTACTCAGGCTTGATCGGCGGGAAACTTTCTGATGCGCGTATTTTATAAGACTATCGCGCCAAGATTGCCTCGGCACTTCCACGACCGTAAATTTGATCCCGACGAGTCTCCGCACGTTCGGCATACTTTGCACCGCGACTTCCGCGTGCATGTACAAGTTCGATGGCTCGCGTTTCCGATTACCGACTCGCGCGTCTGACGTGACGGAGGAACTCGCGAAGGACGAAATCCTCGCGAGGATTTCTGCCTTAATTTCAGAGCGCGCACTGAGAGAAGAGTATATGATATTTGGAACTATAATGATATAGTAACTAAATTATAGTCCGAAATATCATATTTATAGTAAGTATTACCATAATATCGGTAATAATAATAACGATATAGGTATAGTATAAAAATAAAAATATAATATTTTTACCAAGAATTATAGTAAGTTAAACTAAAATTATGGTATGGATACAAATATAAAATGGTAGATGAAGTAACTCTCTTACATAGTCAATATTACCAGAATATTTGCTAAACGATGACAGATGTAACTATATGAATATTAAATCTCGCTATATTTGCGAATGAGAAATTACCATATATGTGGTAAAAGTAAGTAAACAATTATTTCAGACAATCATTGACTATATATTTGTGTTTATTCCACTATATCGTGCAGGTTCCACCGACTATAAAAATATGCTTGACGCCAAAGTGAACTATAAAATATAGTGAGATTATAGTTAATTCAACTGTATTTTTCTATCAGTGCGATAGATCGGGGCGCGATTTCCATAATATCAGCCGATATTATCGGACTCGCGACCTCGCCTTGGCCGCGAGCCGATTTGTGCCGCGGCTGAGACGGATTGTAATCCCGCCGTACTTGGTGCGCTCAATTAGTCGGGGCCATAATATTCGCCATAACGCCGAGAGAGACTAGCGCGCTCTTTGCTGGCCGGCACCGTCGTGTTTTGCCGCCGCTGTTTACGGCTATGTGTAGCACGTCGTCGTAGAATGTCCCGGATTTGCGGACGGCATTCCGCGCATTCCGGCCCGTAGCCGGCCGAGATTTAACGCGGCGCTTTAATCCAAAGCAAATGTAACTGTATATTTAAACGACCGTCAGCATCGGATATTCGCCATAATCTCGAATGATCTGTTGACGATCGCTATTAGCTGTCCAAATATTCCGCGTACGCTCGTGATTCTGCGTCACGACGTTATCGGATCCTCCCTCTCTCCCGTTCTCGATGGACGGTGGATAATTCGAACGAGCGCATTCGCGATCTCTCCTTAGGGAACATTTCTCATAGCGGATGATAAATCTCGCGACCGAATTTTTAAAGCTGCAAATATAAGCGACGCGAGATCCCAGCGTTAACTTACACCGACTCCGCTCTCAACGAAGCCCGCCTCGGGACGCTTAACTACCGTGATGTCTCGCTCACGTCCGAGAAAAGAGCGACGAAAAAGCCATTGAGAACTGGAGACGACAGCGACGATCCTTTTCGAGAATTCAATCCTCCCGAGGAGCACACACCGCTCTCTGTTTTCGCGAGAAACGTCAATTGGCGCGGAGCATTGGCACTTATCCGGGAGATGGACTGGTCTCATTCCGAGGACACGACAACGCGATATTTCCTTTGACGAAAGGAGCACGAGAGAGAGAGAGAGAGAGAGAGAGAGAGAGAGAATAGAGAAAGATAGACATATAGTCGCTGTATATCCTGGAAGATATATAGGAAGAGAAATATATTACGAGTCGCACCTTATATTTACATATCCTTTCCAAAGGATAAGAAGCGCGTCCACATGATAGCTGGCTCGCGAACACATGATAGCGCGAAACGCACCGAGAGATATAAAGAGCCGAAGAAGTGCTGAATCCGACTTGTAGATTCAGCCAGGCGTATTGGCCGCGCCAACTCAAAGCACGTGCATGACCCGTTCGCCCGCGCGCGCGAGTGGGCTGCGGAACTATTCGAAATCGTTTGGGGTAATCGGGGAACGTGAGAACGAGAAGCAGATAAAGATCGACGGCGCGGAGGTAGACGTCTAGGGAAAGCCACTTATTTCTATTCAACGATCTGCTGCTAAAAGAGCGGGAGCTTCCCTCAAGAATGTCGGATCCTCTGCTATCGTCACCCCTGGGGAAGAAAAGAAAGAGACCGTGGAACGACCCATTGTCCTTTAGCTCGAGCGAGAAAAAGACAGAGGGAATGAGAAAGAGCGCGAGAGGTAAGGAGGGAGGGAGGGAGGGCGAAAGAGGAATAATTAAAACACGCGAGCGTCCCTTGTTCGGGAGGGGCAGGAGGAGGAGGAGGAGGAGGAGGAGGACGAGGAGGCGTTCGCGCGCGGAAGTGTGCACGACACTTTGATATTTCGCGGATCAATGAGATGACACACCAGCACCATTAGCCACTCAGCTCATCAATCGCACCCCGGTCGTAGCGCGACCGACCGTCAGAACGCGGCTAGCTATTAGTAATATCGGCTGCCCCCGCGCGCGGCGTGTCGTGCGTGTCGCGCGCGCTCTCGTCGACGTTACGCATCGAGAGAGAGAGAGAGAGAGAGAGAGAGGGGCGTACGCTTCGTGACCGCTCTCTCGCGCGCTTCTCTCGCCTGCACGCAGGCAGGTGGTGTAGCTATAAAGCGGAGACCGCATTCCGGCGATTCCACGTCTCTGTGTTACGCGGTGACACAGTATATTGACTGAGGGTGGATTGTACGCCCCCCCCCGCCCCGACTGATTTGGCGCGGCTGCGCAAATCTGGGCCCCCGGTCGGCGGACCGGCCGCCTCCGTATACCCATTGCTTTCCCTGCGTACGTATCGCGCGTAGCCGTCCGTGCTATACGAGAGCCGTACCTCTCGCGCGCGCTGTGCTTGCCGTACCACGTAGAGTCCTGCCGTTGCTGTTGCCGCCGCCGCCGCCGCCTCCACTAGAGCCGCTTCCACCACCGCCGCCGCCGCCACCACCACCACCTCGACTATCACCACCACCACCGCCGTCGTCGTCGACGCCGACGCCGACGCCGACGCCGTCGGTCTCCCTCCCTACCGTCTATCAACCCTCCGGCGCTCTCTCTCTCTCTCTCTCTCTCTCTCTCTCTTTCTATCTCTCTATCTCTCTTCCTTCTGCTCTCGGATCTGTGCGACTCTTCGTATATTCTCTACCCGCGGCTCCTCTCTCTCTCTCTCTCTCTCTCTTGCCTCCCTCGCCGCATCGTCTCGAGCGTCTCCCTCCGGATCGCTTCTGCACGTCGCGCCGAGCAGCCCACATACACACGTGCACGCGCGCACGGTGGACAGACGAGAGATATACATATACATAACCGCGATAAAAACATGTCGATGACAGGTGCCACGCAGGACGTACCGATACGTCAGTCCCGGCCCGTCGCGAGATAACGCGCGCCACCGCGCGAAAAACCGCCGGCGAGCCGACCGCGGCGGCAGAAGCGGATTGGAGTTTGCCTCGTCCTCCTCATCCTCGGCGGGATCAGCGGCGGAGAGACAGTGGCGTACCGAACGTGCTCGCGGTTGTGTCGGGTGTCCCAGTGACGCGTGTACCTGTCCATACCTGTGCCTGTGCGTGCGACGCCGCTCGCCAAGATTGTAACTATCTGTGCCGCGGGGCGTGTGTGTATGTGTGTGTGTGTGTGTGTGCGTGATAGATAGATAAATAGATGGGTAGATAGACAGAGAGAGCGACAGCAGGAGGGGAGGAGAGTGTGCGGCGAGCATCGTCGGCGTTAGAATTCCGGCGGCGACGTCGCGCGGAAGTGTGCCTGCAGATTAAGTGACAGCAGCGCGGAGCAGCGGCCAGCAGAGCGAGGCTCCGCAGCGAGCTTCGTCGGCTTCGTCGGACCGACTCGTTTATGTGATGAACGTGGTTTAATGGTTGATCCGCTCAAACTCTTCTGGGTTATCACCAACAGCACCTACCTGGGTACGTTTCAGCGGCTTGCTCGCTGCGCAAAGAGCCTCGGCGAGATCACGCGTGTGTTTGTTTATGCGACAGAGGAATCGTTAGTCGAGACACCGCTTTCTCTCTCTCTCTCTCTCTCTCTCTCTTGCTCTCTCTCTCTCTCTCTCTCTCTCTCTCTCTCTCTCTCTCTCTCTCTCTCTCTCTCTCTCTCTCTCTCTCTCTCTCTCTCTCTCTCTCTCTCTCTCTGTCTGTCTGGTGGCAATTCGGGACTACCGAAGCGTAATCCGAGCGTCATCGCCGCGATATCTCGTTAGGAATTCCGTCCGTTGCGCCTCACGTGCGCGTTCCGTTCTCCCCGGTGCGATTGCCGACGATTGCAGCAGCGCGGCTAAGTGCAGCGTCGTCGTGTTTATAATCGCGATCTCTCGCGTCCCGGCGAGATAGCCGGGACGCGAGAGCAGCGAGAGGAGAGGAGACGGACGCGGGTCGCGGCGAAGCTTGAGCATTTCTACGCCGCACGGCGTCTCGTATTGCCACGGGGGCGAAATTTCCCCGCGGGAACATCATCATGATCGGGCTATTCTCGCCCGCGAGCACGTACTCGTTGATTACGGATACCTGTCAATTACCCCACCGGAGACTCCTGCGATCATCGAGAGTACGGCCGGCAATTATTGAAACATCCCTTCGGTCACGTATGTCTCTAGTGGTCATCGGATCCGTTCGATAACCTTTAGATCGTCCCCTCGCTGGCTAGGAGGATAATCAGCGGGCGGAGGAGGTGGCATTTAGAGGTGGCATTCTTTTCAATCGCGGTTCTTCAGCTTCGCTCACGACACGAGTACGTAAACGCCGCTGATGCGCGTGATTATCCATTCGATCCGGGTCACGCGTCTGATCCTGTTGACCCACCTGCCGTTCGTAACACGATCGTAACGAAAGAGAGAGAGAGAGAGAGAGAGAGAGAGCGGGGCTGTTTTGCAGAGAGCGCGGCTCGACAAAAACGCTGTTACCCTGTAACGTCCCGAGGAGTCCACTCGCAGCGAGTGGAATCGGCGGAAACCGACGGCTTTGCCAAAACGGTGCCAAAGCTGCCGAGAGCTTTGTGAAATTTGCTACCCGCTCGTCGTCGTCCTCGGTCCCGGTTTTTTGCCGGGTGCGGAGCAGCCGTCGCAACGTCGGGGAAACGAGCGAAGGATAAGGGCGGACTCTCGCAGCTGCTAACAAGGAGAGCGCTACCGCACTCCGCACAGCGACTTGAACGAGATCGAGTTTGACTCTTTCGCGAACGTCTCTCGCGTTGTGCCGCCGCGATCGAAACTGCGAAACTTCGTTGTCGGCGTGTAACAATGACGCGACGAAGCGCATTTTGATGACGGACGTGACGTCGCTCACTCGCTCGCTTCCTCGTCGTCGTGTGCATCACGCGCGTCGGCAAATTGCTCGCGCGCAGTCTGCTAGATTAATACGTCCGCAGGAGACAAGAGCCCGTCTGATTCGGCGGGAAATTGAGTCGCGGCTGTGTTTTTAAGCCGCCGCGCCGCACCGGCAAATTCGATTCTCGGTCTCTCTCTCTCTCTCTCTCTCTCTCTATCTATCTCTCTCTCTCTCTGTCTCTCTCTGTCTCTGTCTCTCTCTGTCTCTGTCTCTCTCGACGCGAGATCTTGCCGGGAGTTTTATCAGTTGTATTTCGGCGATCACGCGCGCGCGCGCGCGTGTGCCGATGTAGCTGCAACTTCGATTCGTTAACTCCAATCTTGTTGTCCTGACGTTTCCGACGACGACGACGACGACGACGACGACGGCTGAGACGACCGACGGAACTTGTCGCGTTCGCGTAGTTCTCGGCGACGAGTGCCTCTATACGGCGGCGTGCAACTCTCTCGCGCTCCTCTCAAGACGCCTCCGCAAATGTATTCCGATACTCGTCTCTCTCTCTCTCTCTCTCTCTCTCTCTCTCTCTCTCTCTCTCTCTCTCTCTCTCGACTCGCTCTCGCTTTCTCTTCCCCTCTTTCTCCCTCTCTTTCTCTGTCGTTCCCACGGTTGAATCGTGAATTTACATGAAATATTCGCCTCGGATTGCCAACAGGTGATCAACGTGTTAATGAGTCCCGCGCGTCTCTCGGCGCTTATTAGAAGCCCCGTCGAAGCCCCGCCGACAATTCTATTATAAATATCCTAACAAGAGAACGCGTTGTAATTTCGCGGCAACTTTGTTTCCAACTTTAACAAACGTCGCGCTCGGCGCGAGCGGAAGTTGGCGCGAGCACGCGTGAATGAGCGATTCTGCGCGACAGAATTCGCGACACGAGACACGTTCCGCGGGGCATTTCTTTCGCGCTGTCATCGGCGGAGAGAAACGCGAGAACGAGTCACCGCGCGCGCGCCTTCGGCACGTACTGCATACAGATTGACGTCGGAGCTTTCCATGTGTCGGATTGCCAACAGGTGATCAACGGCTTAACGAGCGAGCGAGCGCTTAAACTTTAGAACGCGGGAAGGCACTCGCTGAATCTTCGCCTCTTACGCAGCCGAGCTACGAAAGTTGGCAGGTTGTCCGAACTTTTTGCTCGTTCTCGCCGGCAAGTCGTTACCGAACGTGCGCGGATACCTGCTAGTTCGCCGCTTCGAGAGCTAATACTGCACAGGTTCGTCACACATTCCTGCAGGAAATTTATCTAGCTCCTCTCCCCCTCCCACCTCCCTGCCGCTCTCTTATTCATTCACTCTTTCTTTCCTTAGCCGCGCCGCGCCGTTAGATTCACGGCGGAGAGCAAACGCGGCGAGCGAACGCGGTGCTCGTCGCGTTTCATCACGTTTAAGCGCAACGATGGTTATCCCGACCTTTTCACAAGGCTCGGGGGTGGAGAATAGGGAGAGTTAAAATTTAAGCACGTCTTCCATTTAAATTCGACCGATAATCGCGCGTCCGGTCGACGCTAAGCCGTCCTAAATTTTGGACGCAGCCGGCGCGCACAGTTCGGGCTTACCGTCACTTGCCGGGACTAACCGGAATATATCGTCAGCTCGAGAAAGCGAAGATGCCGTGTCTTCTTCTCGCCGTTATCGCGGAATCGTGAGTGCGTACAATTGTAAATAAATGCCCGCGCGCTGCATGGGGCTTTTAATTTTCAAAACTTGCGCACGGCGCGAGAGAGGGAGAGAGAGAGAGAGAGAGAGAGAGTCCGCGCTGCGGAATCCTCCGGCAAAAATTCACCGCGCAGCACACAGCCGCCAAATATCGCGAGAAAATATCTTTTATCTCGACCCAAAATGTACAACGATAAAAATGTAATAATGGCGGGAGATGCCGCGTTTGATCGCGGAAACCATCGCGGCGGAATTTTCCGGGCTGGCCTCGTTTCTCGCAACGCTTGAAATTTTCGTTGAATTCGAAGAGCGGAGCCGAAGCTTTAGAGCAGCGCGCTCGTTTCCGCGTTGTCGTTATTTCCACCCTTTTTTTAATTTGTAAAACTCGCTCGGTCGAGTTCACGAGGTGAATTCGCCGGCGTAAAGTATGGTCGAGATTACGAGTATTGGAGCAGCGGCACTACTGCCGCGCTACCGATCAATAGTCCCGGTACAATACGCTTCCTTCGGCTGGATCGACAAGTTCTCGCAATTTCGATAGGTAATTTCAGAAAAATCGCGCGCTTAATGGCAAAAGTTGATTAAGGTCGCGAGCTAAATTAATCTCGGACTTTAACTTGCGCCTCTCGTGCACCGGAAATGGAAAGAGAGTTAGGGAAAGAGAGAGAGAGAGAGGGAGAGAGAGAGGGTGAGGCGAGAGAGAGAGACCAGAGAGAGACCAGAGAGAGAGAGAGAGAGAGAGAGAGAGAGAGAGAACGATTTCCACGACCGTCCAAAGTAATTTGAAAATTGTTGCCGATACCTCCCATGACGCAAGTTCATCTGTCCGTCAATTATGAATTGTCAATATTACCGAGCGCGTCTCTGATTTGTCGGCAGTCGGCAGCCTATTGCGCGGCAGTTTCCTCACGCAGTGGCAACGTGAAAGAGCCGCGTCGATCGGCGGATTATTATTTCACGCTGTCCCGCCGGCTATCGTTTCAGGATTTATCCGAAATTCCATTGAATCCGCGCGCGGTCCAATTCAACTGCCGCCAATACACAAGCCTCCTCTCCTCCTTTTTTATGCCCGAGCTTGTCTCCCGGCCGCTGCGCAGCCATCGAAACGGAGAAATCATCGCTGCCGGATGTCGTTATCCGGGAGAAACGCCGCGAAGAACGGGCGAAAACGGAAATTCAATGCTCGCCGGCGTTCCCCCCCGCCGCGTGAAGGATATATCCTTCACATCATCATCGTCGTCGTCGTCGTCGTCGTCACCGTCGCAAAAGGGCGATTCTTTTCACACACGCGGACGTGATACAAACGGCCGCACGCAGCTTCGTACGATCAGCCAATCGAAGGGACATCGTTGGCGCTCTCTCAAAGGGCTCCGATACGTGTGAACACGCGCGCGCACGCGCGCGCGTGTGTGTGTGTGTGTGTGTATGTGTGCGTGTGCGTGTATCGCGCGTGGGCGTTGCGGCACGTACGAGCCGCGAGCGAGCAATTGGGGTATCGTTCCATTGAACGAACGGAAAATCAATCCGGAGTTGGTAATTACGTCTCGTACACGGGCCGAGGTATCCCGGCGAATCAGCCGATTTATATCGAGACAAGCACGTAGAAGCCATCGACGCCATCGTTTTGTATATCCCGGCGACGCGGATTTATGCGGCGGGTCATAGTTCGCCGGGGCGATGAATGAGCGCCGTTGGCGACAGCGGGGCGAATCATAGGCATGCCGCGGGTGACACGCGTAGCGTTAAATCTCGATGGGGTCTCCGCCCCCTCCGCTCGCGTCGCGGACATCAGGCGCCGGTAACGCGGCTATCAAAAGCGAGAGACGTCGAAATAGGGCCGGACGAGGAGAGTGTCCTCGCGATTACCTTTATGTTTCCTCTGAGCGACGCGAGATATTGAAAGGCGGCGAGGCGAGAACGAGCGTAAGTGCTGGCACTCTTGGTAACTTTAACGACGGCGTGCTTCCAGACGCGCATTCCGGCTACGTAACCCCTCAGACTCAGGGATTTTGGGGAGCTAATACTTCACGAGCTCTACAACAAGCTGTCGGACGTCCCGCGGCGCGTCGACGTTCGCCTCGCGCGAACGTGATTAAGAAAAGCTTGTTACTGTACTCGCCAAATTCCGAAGATTTATTCGAGCGGATTTTCTCGCCGGATATCTCTCGGCTCGCGAGACGCCGCGCCTCGCCACTTTATAGCGTTGAGCTAGAGACTCATGCAGCAGACGCGCAGACATTTCGTGCTTGTTGTCGAAAGAACTTCATCATGGGAATCCTCATTGCTTTCGACGGAAGCGACAATGACGCGTTCCTTCTGCCGCTTTCTCCTCGAGACGCGCCGAACGGACCGACAAACGAACGGCCGCGGCACTTCTCAGCGCAGCGCCGCTCATTAAAACCCGAAAGCGACGTCGCGCTGTTTATTCCCGATGTCCGTCGCGCCGCTTCGCCGGGCTCAATCATCGTTGCCGGCCGATTGAAAGGCGGCGGCGCCTGCACATCATCAAGTGGAGCAAACAAGCTCCTCCTCTTCCGCGAGGAGCTTCTTCATTTTCTGCGCCGCGCCGCGCTGTCGTTTAATAAACTTCAGTACTCCTCCCGCTCGCTCGCGCATTCACGCTGTTCGATCAAGCGTCAAGTCGGCGTTCATCGCGTCCGCCCGCTCTCGCACGGCTGATTACTTTTTTCCCAGCCGCGTTATTTCGCTGCTCACAGCCGCCGTGCTCGCAAGAGCGCCGCGAAGAGCGGAGCGCGCAGAGCGGGATTTCATTCCTCTGCAAATTTGCACGCGCAAACGGAGAGTCCGCTCGGCGGCGCGCTTTTCATCCGCGTCCGCAGACGACGAGCGCGGCGGCGTCGCCGCTCTCAATTATCGGGGCCATTCGCGTTTGGCCATCGGCGGGAGATTACTCTCCATTTCTCGTCGTCCGCCGACCTCCGTCGTGTCCCGTCTTCTGGGTCAGGGATCTCCGTGAGTCTTGAAGTAATCCCCTCATTTCCCGAGGCATCCGCCTCGCCTCCTCGCGCTCGATCGCGCGGGAATCGGCCGCGCTGCTGCGCAAAGGTCCGCTCTGCCGATAGATACATAGATTAAAACTTTGCTTCGTAAAGAGTCCTTGTTTAACTGACGCTCCGTTATTTTAGCGCGACGTTTATTAAGGGATCCGCGCGCCCGTCAGCGACGACCTCCCCTGCCCCCCCCCCCCACCGCCGATCATAATTGACTTGTCAGTTACTTTGTGTGGCCACCGTGACACAGCGGGAAACTTCGCTCTGCAACTTTTCTACTTTCACGGCAAACTTTTTCTGCAACCTTTATCAGGACGGAGTTATCGCGCGGGCGCCGTCGTCGTCGTCGTAATTATGAGATATTTCATACCGTCGTCGTCGTCGTCGTCGTTGTCGATCTCAATCCACCGATGTCGCGGTCTCTTTGTGCCGCGGCGCGTTCTTTTCGGGAGACGCCGGCCGGGATCGCACACGCCGAAATGACGTCTCGTGTCTCGCGGTCTTTGTTCCTGACTCGACTTTGACGCGCGACAGCTTCGAATCAGACGCGCGAGCGTAGACTCGCGGTAGAAATATAAAATACAAGACTTGCTCTCTCGACAGGTCTGTCGTCAGTCACTCCCAAAGTTTGCGTCGCGAAATGTTACTCTTCTGCCTCTTCCGCCCAAGCTCGGCGCTCAAAAATGTCGCAATTACCACTCGCTCGATCGCGTTCGGCCGCGTTACTTCTTTGTTGTTCCTCGATTGACCCGCGATTATTCCCCGCAGCGGCAACGGAAAGCACGCAACGTCAGCGGCACGTAAATACAAGAATTTCTTCGCGAGCGAGACGTCCGGAACTTTTCAAGCGCGCGTACCACAATTCTCGCGCCGCAATTACTGCGACGACCGGTTTTTAATTCAGAAATGCAAATACACTGCAGTCCCCGGGAGACCGATGCGCACACTCGCGCGATAACAATGATATTTTCCACCGGGACGCGACGAGGATCCCCTATAATTTAATTACACGAAACACGAAGAACGCGAGTTCTTGCTACGTTAAGTAAGAACTTAACGCGATTACGCGCGCAGACGCGGAACGTATTGCACGCGATTCTAACTTTTAATCCGTGTTTCCATGTAAGATTTCAACGACGGAGCTGCGTGAAAATGTTAATCACTGTGTCGATGAGATATAATTACAAAGTTTCTCTCTTTCTCTCTCTCTCTCTCTCTCTCTCTCTCTCTCTCTCTCTCTCTCTCAATACCGTATAATAAAATTTACAAACACAAACAGGATCATCCTCCTCGGTGTATTAAACTGATTTTAACAAGGTTCCGGATTTCGCGGCCAACCGGCAAATTATTTCCCGTCGATGCCGAACGCGCCACGGAGGAGCGACCGGCGATGCTCCGTTTCATTCTCATCGCTTGACAACCGTCGAAATATTAGCGCCGGTGAATTTGGGGAAAATCTATAACCGGGCGAGAGCGTGTGTAGAGCTTCCTAGGGATGTTCCACATACACCTGCACTAAAGCGTAATCGCGCGCGGCCATGTCGATAGCGGGGGGCCGTGGCGATGGCGGTTTCGCTGGTGTTGGCCGTGCGTGCGTACGTAACGCTTCTCCATTTTCGCGGGATTGACTTGCCGCGTAATCAGCAAATCCGAAATTTATGAGCGCCAGCGAAATACTACAAATGGTCAGCTCGTCGCGTATAAACATTAATGGGAGTATCGACGGAGAGACAGAGACAGAGACAGAGAGAGAGACAGAGAGAGAGAGAGAGAGAGAGAGAGAGAGAGAGAGAGGGCGAGCGATGCGGGCGCGAACACGGCGGTCGGATAGAGAAACGGCGACGGCTTCATTCGCATGTTTCCCCTCGTAGTGCAATTGTACGGCGTGCAGTCTGTTCTTGTCAATAGAACGTATTTGCGTCCGCCTACATATACTATACGCGTATATAGTTTCATGACAAATATGAAGCTGCGTGCTTCATCTCTGGGGATTACTTTGCGGAACACATTCGTACCATTCCAATAAATTCCGCCTCCGCGAAAGCGTCTCCGCTGCGCTTTTTTCCTCTGCTCAACGAAGGAGCGATCCGCTCGAACATGTATAATTCATTTTCGGGATGACTCTCTTCTCCGAAGGAAGCAACGAATTGGAGTACGCAGGAAGATTGGCCGTTCGAGCGCTTCTCCCCGCGCTTTCGCGTAATCGCGACTCAAACGCGCCGCGCAATCGGCAGAGAAGCACGATATGAGTGTAATAAATAAATAAATATCTCGCGATGCGACCAAATTATCATGTGCTTTCGAGTGGAAAGCAATTTTGAGCGACAAAGCGCGTACTCGAGGTCGAGGATCACCGGAATCTCACGAGAAACGCAGCGAACGCTAAATTCCACGAAGACAGATCTCTCAGGACTTTGCATTTGCATGTCAAACGAAAACTCAACATTTTTACTCGCGCAAAGCCGATCCGTGGCGTGTTGTTGCCCTCGAGAAATCAAGGCGCCGTTTTACTTACTCGAGCAGCGCGTATCCTTCTGTGCGTGTATGTGTATGTGTGTGTGTGTATATTTTCGCGTATACGCGTGTGATCACTAGCTAGTACGAAAGTATTATCTCAATCCGCCTCCTGACGGATATGTCAGCAACATGTTGCATAATGCATCGTTCGTCGCGGCGAACTGCTTGGCATCAGGCACGACCCGATTGAACGACAAAACGCGGCGGGCCGTGACAGAGAAAACAAAAAAAAAAAAAACTTCTTTACCGTGCAAGTCTTAAGCGTCGTCTACAATGGCAGTAAGCAGTAAGAAGTAAGCATAAGCGGTAAGAAATAAACCAATCACAGTCGATTATTATGACAAAAATAATCAACTGTGGTTGGTCCATTTCTTACTGTTCACGCTTACTTCTTACTGCTTACCGCCATTGTAGACGACGCTTTACACTTGGCCCAGCGCGCGCTCGCGTCGCCGCTGCTGCGCGTAAACGATCACCCGTTGCAAGCGGGCGATGATAATAAATTCCGTTTATTACAGCGCGGCTTCGATGGGCGCCGGCCGGATAGCGGCGAAAATCGCTCCGCAGCGAAATTGGGGCAAAATGTCGCGCGTTGTCTCGCACGCGAACATACATATAGCCAGCAGTGCGCAAAAACGCGCGCAGCGTCCATCACTATGGGCGACTGAATTCAGCCCGACCAGTGAATCTGATGTTCCAAGTATCTTCGAACGGAAACAGCGACGCGATGATTTAGACGAGCGTGACACGCGATATCGCCGATATCCCGAAAAGCGCAATTGCCCGCGCACTGTGCGACCGCGTGTCCCGCACGTGGCCGTCCCGAACCTGAACCTAAACCCAAACAACGCGAATATTTGATCGCACGGGGACGTATAATTTCATCGAGTACGTTACACGGCCGTCGCATAATGAACGGCTGCGGTATAAGTTATGTTTGAAAAATTCGTCGCGGGTGAAATCGCGGCCGAGCGAATTTATAAACCTCGCACGGACAGATATTTCTTTCCTGGTTCATTTTAATTAAAGCTGACTCGCGGCTCTAATTCCACGCGGCGATATTTTATCGTTACCACCATAGCTCGTTCGCGAAAACAAATTGCGCCGTTGTTCCCGCCGCCCGCCGTTATGTTTCCCAGCGAGTTATGTTTATTATCTCTTTGAGATTAAATTTATCGAATCCGAGAGTTCCCCCCGAGGCACTTTTGCGAAATTGTCGCTCTCGCGACAGAAATCCTGTCGCGGTCTCTCTCTCTCTCTCTCTCGTGCTCCCGATGAATAACGCGAGTTCGCTTCTCGACTCCGCGATTCGGCCGTCTCGCGGCTCGCGCGCTCGCGACATCGAGCCGCATTTTTCCGAGAGGCCGTTCGTTGGAACACATCAGACGCGCGTGCGCGCGGCAACTGGACTAGAAATTTTCATCAGGTTTCACCTAATATTGATAAGGATCTAATAGGGTGAATGAAAGGTAATCCTAAGTAAGCCAGTCCTTGTAATGTCCTAACGACAAATAAGTAAGGAAGACCTTTATAAGGTTATAATGATTGGATCCTTAATGTGGACCTTAATGTGGACCAACCTAGTGTATGATATAATATGGTTCAGTTAATCAGGTCCTTGTCGGGATCTTATTCATTGTACCTAATATGATTTGCATCATCAAGTTTTAACAAAACAATCTTTGGGTGTCATTTCCAAATATAAAGATGTTTGCATTGAAAAAACACTTCAGATCACTTGAATATATTTGTAAAATGCTATAGAAACTATCCTTTTTTTAGCAGTCAATAAATAGTTGTAAAATTAACGTGACATGCAACTTTTCTCTTTAACACTACTTTATGTCTTGTCACCTTGCGATACTTAATGATCTCATATGATATTCATTTTATGTTTCTTTTCCGAAACATTTTACAAGTATGCTCAAGCGATCTAAAATATTATTTCATGCAAATATCTTTTTATTTGGAAGTGACATGAAAGAATTTTCAGCGTGTCATTTCTTATTTCCAATGTCGTCATCCAATATAGCCGTGGCGAGTAATCAGGAGTCATAATTTGAAAAGAAAAAAAAACGTAATAAGGATTCCATAAGGTGACTCAATAAGGACCTGACTGTGAATCCTTACCAAGGTCCTGATATCCACGCTGCGTTGCATGACTTGCTAAGACCCGATAGTATTACCTTGTTGGGACCTGATGTCCAAATGAGGTTAACCTGATCAGGACTATGGGACAAATTTCTAGTCGGCAATCGAGCGATTCGACAATTAGGCAAGACCATTTGTTCCGCGCGTCAAAAAACGGCGCGAACGAAAATTGTTTCGCGGCACGTCGGAGGAAACGATTACCGCCGGGCAACCGAATTTCCCTTCTCGCGGAAAATATGAATGGCCTAACGCGCGCGCGAGTGGCGGTCGCGTGACCGCGATAGGTGGCACGCTCGTAGCCCTTTTATCACTCATGATTTATGATGGTCGACCCAGAAAGAGGGGACGACATCGCTCAATCCGATCCTCGCGCCCATATATTTTCGTTACCCGCAAGATTACGCACTTTATGGCACTTTGCGAGCATCCTGAGCCGTGAAGGGGGCGGCTTTTATTTTTTTACCGTTTTAGCCATCGATACAGGCTTTCGGGGCGCCTCGCTTTTCCGCGAGGCGACAGAACACGCTCGTGGTTGGTCGCGCGCGAATCTGAAATCTGAAATCTGAAAGCTCTCGACTCCATCAAGCGACGGGAGATTGGTTAAAGAGATTTTTTAATCGCGCCAACGAGCCAGGGAGGAACGTGTATACGATGTTAACATTCTACCTCCGCTCCCCGCCCCTCGTTTGCGCTCAGCGTTTATCAAGCTCACTTGCCGAGCGCGGAGTTGAAATTCGTAAAGGTGCTTTCGACATTACCTTGTCGCTCGACAACTCTTCATTTTGACCCGTCAAATTGGGGACGATAAAATCGTACGCGCGCATACTCGCAAATATTTGCGCTCGCAATTTCGCGAGTGAACGATATAATTATAACGAAGCAACTTACACCGCCGCCGGAGCATCGATGCGCGCTGCTTCTCCCGTAGGCATGCAATTACCCGCGGCGTTTTAACGAAGGAACCGGATGTCCCTCGCGGAGGTAGACTCGACCGTCTTCTCGTATCTCGCGAAAAATTTCATTTACGACCGCGCGCGAGCGAAACGGGACATGGGGGATTAAGAACCACGGGATTAATGCTAAGTACCGCACGCGCGCTCGCGATCCGAAAGAAACGCCATCGAATTCCATGGAATTCCGCTATTGTGCGGCGGAGCAACGAAAAAATTCCGCCGAAGCACTCCGACAAGTTGCGACAGAGAGAGAAAGAGAGAGAGAGAGAGGGGTGGGAAGGAAGAGAAAGAGAAACCAAAAAGGAGGAAGAGAACGGGCAGGAGGGAGAAGGAGGAGGATACAAATCGCACACATTGTATCTTTCCCGCACGTAATCCCCGGCCGTGTTTGTACAGGTGCATAAAATATGCAACCGTGAAACCGCAAATCCTATTTACGTAACGCGTTTCCGCCGTGTGGATTTACGCGGGACATCTCGCGACGCCGTGAGATTAATAGACACGGGTTGAGCAGAAAGAACGTCCGGCCGTTTCTAATATGCGAAAGCGCGCGGCTTACTGATCGCGAACGGCCATATTTTTCGCTCCAACGGCCCTCGCAGCCGCGACGCGGGTTTTACTTTACGTCGAGGTGAGAACCGTGCGCGTGATTTGTACATGGGTGCCCGCGTGTCCTTGATATCGCGAGGACTTTTCGACGCGACTCTGCCAAGCGTTCTATGCTTCAGACTATCGCTGGCCGGCCCAGTGAAATAATATTACCGGCATATTGTTACAACGTGCCTCAATTGGAGCAATTATGTTGCATATTACTCGAAATTAGTTGAATCCCAAACATTCCTATTAATTGTCTATGTAATTTATCCCCAATGAACGCTTACATCCGTAACACGCTGGTAACGATAATAATTGCGATTACACCGCTTCTTGCTCTCACATCGCTACTGATTACGCGCGCTCGTCTCTCGATTTCATTTATTATCGCTGGTTTTTATCTCCGATTCGAATTTGCCCGATTTTTGCACGTTAGGCTATTATTGCGACCCTTTGCTAGAGCCAACAAAAAAATTGTCATCTCGTTTGAAATATGAAAATTCGTTAGCTCGCAGATACGCGGCCGACGCATCAGCGTGCATGCGTCAGAAGTGCGTTTAAATGTTTGTTGCGAGCACGCGGGTTATTGACACTTTTGCTAACGCGGGCAGCATATTAAACCGCCATTCTTGCCAGAGAGAGAGAGAGAGAGAGAGAGAGAGAGCGAGCGACCCGCATTTCGCCGTATCGATACCCCTGCGGTGCACATTTTTTAATACGCCGGCATTAATTGCAACCGCAAATCAGATTTACCGCCGTCGCGGTAATTACACGCGACGTTACGCCGGAAAATACCGTCTATTGACGACACGCACGGTGTGCCGCTGGTGGAAACTGCTGGTGACAATGATTTATCTGTCGCATGATGATCGAAATATTTTATAAACTGGAGCGCATGTTGTCGGAGCTCAACGTGAATTGCGGTCGAATCCGTCGCGACCGATTTGTGTTGCCGCAAATTGGTAGGTCGGCTTTTTCGCAATGGCGGTGCGCGCTCCCGAGCTGTTTCCCGTATCACCCCCGGGGGGATGGAGAAGGGCGAGTGCGGGAGAAGGGAGATAGGGAGTGCGAATTAATAACAATTCCACAGCGGGTTTATTATTCCCGTCGTAGTTGCGCTGTCGATGTCGGATTTGAAGCGAAGATTACAAGAGAACTCGAAAGCCGGCGCGTACAGTTTAAACTGCAGCGGTCTCAGCACAGCTGGCAGTTCGAGTACCAGGAGAATAACTCCCGTTTTCGGATCCTCTGTTCTCCGCGACGAAGCAGCGGGAGTCGCGCATTAATTCGCCGATGCTGCCGCTCCGCCGTAGTTTGCCCGTAATTCGCGTCGTCGTCGTCGTCGTCGTCGTCGTCGTCGTCGTCGTCGTCGTGTAATTCGTGCCTCGCTAATTTCGCGTAATTCGTCGCATGCGCACTCGTGTTTGCTAATTTCGTCATCATCGTCTCGTAATGCTCGCGCGCAAGTTCTGACGTTGATACGTCGGCACGTCGCATAAAGAAAATTTACGTCGGTGTTGTAATGCAAATTTCTACTTCATACGCGCGCGAGCGCACATGCACATGCACATAGACGCACTCATGTGCGGGGCCGTATTGCACATAATAATTTTATTGCGAGTCGGCGAGCCGGCGAAACAACGTCGGCCGTAATTCGCAAAAGTCAGGACAGCCAATAAAATGCGTTTCGCGGCGCGCGCACTGTAATGTGACGAATTTAAGTACCTTAGAAGTTACGGGGCCATTTTCCGAACGGATTCGAATGGCAACGTGATACATAATTCAGCTGTTTGCTGCTTCATTTGGCGCACTGCCCGCTACTTGAGTTCTGGCGTGTTGCGCGGTTCAGCATGACGCATCTAGAGACTCGCAGCTGACGTGACTCGTAACTTGGCGCGATTAAAATCGTCTCGGATGCATCGACAAATGTGTCACGATCAGTTTCCAACCTGCTTACCGTTCGGCACACCTCGATTTTCACGACGACTGCCGTGACACCTGGCAGGAGGACGCCCGATAAGATATAAAATGTTGCGTCACCGTTGCGTGATAAGCAGGATCTCGCTCCGACATATCGAGGCGAGGTAGAAAAATACAACGCGGCGACGAATCGTCATCGAAATTCGATTCTGCCTGCATTCGTCGTGTTTGCATCGGGAACTTTTATTGCGAAAGTTCCCTTGGGCTTTTATTCTAACGAAGAGTTGTAATTTTCAAAGCGCAGCTGTGATATCGGCACGCACGCGCGCGTCCAAAAAGGATCACGATAATTTTGTCAATCCGCTTTTTTCGCAAATTTACTGCGCGATGTGTAGCAGCGCGCAACGCCAGCAATTGCAACTGCCAGCCTATCGGTTTTGCATATAACAATAATTTTTATTATTTCGGTAAAAAGGCGTGCTAAGAGTCGTGTGTCATCGTTACGCGCACGGCACATCAATACAATCACGCGATTAAAAGCGCGGGCGAGAAATGAAATTTCGTAATTTATTTTTCATGTCGCCGGGACGTTATCGAGAGCTACGTTTGCATTGTTAATGGATATCGGCGGACAGTTTGCGCGATAACGTTACATTTCGCAGTCAATATACTGTCCCCTCGATCATGCAACATGTGTAATAATAAACATTTGTTATCGCATCGCATTTACATCCCACACTCCCTACGCACTCGCGACTATCGAGAAATATCCAGCTGACAACGCGGCAAAACGCGCGGTGTAAACGGAACATTCCCAGCATTGAATTGATCGCAACGCTTGCCGACGTCTGCAGAGACGTCTCCTTAATCGACGATAAAACACGGGAAAGCACAAATGCTCGCGGTCTCCCGACGAGGACATCGCTTTTTCTTTCGCGCCTCTACATCGCTCCGTTCGCGAGTTACAGGCCGCCGCGAGTCGCCTCGTCGGCCAGCGGCGAGATCTACACCCCCGCGCCGCGGTGTAGTGCACTCTGCACTCTAGCGCTAGAGCGGCCATGCTGCCACACGCGTCAGCTGATCAGCTGACCGCGTGGGAGTAATAGTAAGGGCAGGTCCGGGTTTCACTAGTCGCGCGTGACACGCGTACGTGATGGAATGCGGGCCTACCCCCACCCGCGGCCGCCTGGCCGCTCGGGCCGTGATGCGCGCGCAGCATGCGTGCGAAAGGCGACAAGCAGAGCTTTAGTACGCGAGTCTCTCGACGCTGCCGAGACTTGGAAAAGCCGTAACTCGCGAACGAATCGACGTAGAGATGTGAAATAAGGAGCGATCTTCTCGTCGCGCCTGTATCTATTCGCGTCTGTAAAGCTCTTCATGTCTGACAATGCTCTTCCATCGTCGATTCGGACGGCAACAGCGGCTATACTTCGGGATGGAAGTTCGCCTCTGCACGACCAGTAGCAGCGTGCTGTCTCTCATTTCGCGAGTAATATTTCAAAGTTTCAGAAAAATGAAGTTTGAAGAAAAGTAAAAAAGACACCGCATTTTTCAAAGAGAGCCAGTTTTCGGACACGTCGTTTTGTGATCGCGCGTATCAAGACTTTATCATTTTTTTTTTAAACACACAGGCATATATCGAATCTCAGACTTTGGGGTATCCCGTACCTGTCGTAAGCCAACCCTGAGAGGAATTGAACCTATCGAGAACTCAATTCGGATCAGTCGTTAGGTAAATTACGTGCCCATGATCTCACATCTGCTTCTCGCGCTCCGCGCGTTCACTCGGAGCGGGAGACTGCGTGTCTCTTGTGATTCGAGTGTGATATCGAATTCTCATCATTGCTCGGCTAATATCTCGAGGACGATTAGCTCACGGACTCTCACGTTTATCGCGAGGCGTACTCCCGAGAGGCACAAAGCAAAATCTAATATCTCGCGAATACCGCGCGCGCGCGCGCGCGCGCGAGAAAGACGGCGCCCGCTTTTCCTGTTAATCCCGTCCGTTGCAGAACGCTTTGTTTAAATTTTTATTAAATCCTCGACGAGAACCCCTTCCGCAAAATTCTCAGTCCTTATTCTCGTCGAAATTTCCGTCCGTGTTTCTCCGTACGACGAGAGACGCAGGACGGAGGAGAGGAGGAGAATGATGAAACGGCTTTCTCATTTCGCGCCGGGAAAATACGCGCGCGCGCGCGCGCGCTCGTGGATCTGCGATCCGTAACCCCCGTCGCCGCCACCCGTCCTTTCCTTCAGCCCTCCCCCTCCCCTTCTCTGCGTTATCGCGCGAGGGGATTCTTCTTTTCGAGTTCACCCGCGCTCGCGGGAACGCAAACGTCGTCGTCCGCGGAATTGCGCGCTACGGCGCGGCGGCGGCGGCACGGGCGCGGCTTGTCCGCGTAACGAGCGTGTTTTATTATTTAATCCCCTTAGAACTCTCTCCTCCGGATTATAGCACTTGCGCGGTCGGCTCTCTCGCCGGAGCCACGCTCCGTCTATCCCGTTGAGCGTCTCCGCACTAATTAGCATCCCCAGCGCCGCGCGCTCTGTTCCGCGCCGCTACGGCGACGCGCGCCGCGTCGCGGCCCCTCGTTTTTAACGCGGAGCGTCCTCGGAGAAAGAAATTTGCATTAGCTTTCACTGTTTTTTTCCACCCTCTCCTTCCATCCGACTCGCGCCCTCCTTCTCTTTCCTTCCACTGAATTTCCACGCCGCGCCGCCGCTCGTATAATCTCGATGCCGGCGCGCGTGTACGGCGTAATTGGTTTCCCCCGACTTAAATATGGCAGGTGCAAACGACGGCGACGGGGAGGAAAGGTCGGGAAGCGCGGTCGCGCGCATGGTTTTATCGGAAAACGCCGGGGCGAAAATGGGGGGGAAGATTAGCCGCGTGGTTATTTCATCGTCTTCGCCGTTCGCGCCTCCTCGTAACGTTTCGATTGATTATCGCAGGAATGTGTGTTGCACGGCATTAAACTGGAGCGTAATCCTCCAACGAGCGGCGTTCGCTGCGAATCTTCATGAAAAGAAAAGCATGCTTTATCGCCGGCAATTAAGTGCGGAAATTAGCGCGGAAAGGCGGTTGTGATTCGCCGCCAAACGCCCGTCGCAGTCTTGGCGAACTCGCGAATTATAATGCGACTTTTTCAACTTCCGTCCTCTTTGGCGTTCTCTTTGGCGATAATTTGATCAGCCGGTCTCTGTAATCTCGACGAAAGAAAGGCATTCACCGGCGGACGATCGGGGCGGGGATAACTCGTGTTACGGCTTTATCACTTATAAAAACCGGCTACGAAAGTTTGGCAACAACTAATAATCGTATTAATTAACGTCCAATGAAAGTTGCCCGCGGCGAGGCAAGAAGTCGAATGACGAGAACATTTTCTATGTTGCCTCGCGATCCCGCTGACAGCGGATGGTCGCGAAAACCCGCTGGGAACTTTTCCTTGCGCGCACCTGCGTCTTCATTACGAATGAAAATTCATTCCGCGGCGTTGCGGCAACGATAATAACGTCATGTAATGAATACACCGCGCGGTAATTGTGCGTGCCGTCTCTCTCTCTCTCTCTCTCTCTCTCTCTCTCTCTCTCTCTCTCTCTCTCTCTCTCTCTCTCTCTCTCGCAGCATTTCGTCTCTCTTTACCGATGTTTCGGAATGTGACAACACGTGGTTCTCTGCGCGCATGTCCGGCGAATATTTATGGAATGCACGGGCCGGCCGTCGGAATCGATTGTTCGGCTGATTCGCGGAGCGTATTTTTTCCAAGAGGAGAAATAACACGGCGGCTAATATTCGGACGCGGATAAAGCAGCCTCTCGCCAATTAAATTTGACGCACTTGAGCGAGCGATGAATAAAAGAACGCTTCTGCCGTTTTTAAGCGGAATTCGCTCCGACGGACATTCAAATTGCAACTTAGTTACGCGGATACGTGTATAAATAAGTGGAATTGGCGAGTCGCGGTAAATTGGCGTCGCGAGTTTCGCCGGGGGCGCTCCGAATTCGTCGAGAAATGTATTTAGAGTTTAATGCGGCGCGAGCAATTCGCCCTTCGCACACGTACACACACACACACACACACACACATATACATGCATACAGTTCTAATTAAAAGCGACATTTTAATTTACTGCAACTATTTCGCGGGTCACACGCTCGCGCGCGGATTAAGGGATCCGCAGCCCTTCGGGGAGAAAGATCTCGCTCGCTCCTTGGAGCGAGAAATATTATCTCGCGCAAATCGAAATGGAAGGAGAACATAAAAAAGGCGAGGAAAAGAGAGAAAGAAAGAGGGGGAAAGATGGGATCGCTGATATTAACTGCTTTCTCGTTTAAATCGGTCGCCGCGTTCAAAGGTCCGCGCGTTGATCAAAGAAGGACGAAAAAAATGACCGCGGAGTGCTCTAAAATGAGTAGACGCGTTTATTAGAAGCACTCGTCCGAGAATTTGCACGTCGACGAGAGAGGGAGAGAGAGAAAGAGCGAACGAGCTTATAAGGATCCGTGTGTGGCCGAATGACCGCATATTAAAATCGCACGAAAGTATGTTGCACATTTGCGAACGGGTCGGTCGTCACCGCGGCCATACTCGCCGTCCCTCGTCGCGTAGCGAATGACCCAGATTTTTAAAAAATTACTGCTTTTAACTCGGAGCGCATCTCTGGTTTCGCGCGCGCGTTTCGTATATCAGGCCTGATCTGGCACGAGATAAAAAAAGGTCTATATAACAGATATAAACGGAGCATGCCGCGGCATTTAATTATCTCCCATGGGTATTCATAAGCTCGCTTCCGCGTGCGCTCTCTCTCTCTCTCTCTCTCTCTCTCTCTCTCTCTCTCTCTCTCTCTCTTCCTTCCTTTCTCTTCCTCTGGCGCGCATCCCTCGGACGCGCTGCTGCTGCATCGCGACGCCCTGATTCACCGGTGCGAGCTCTCGACACCCGGCTCGTGTCTCGTCGGTTAGACGCTCTAAGGATGCTCTCGCAATTTTACAAATTCGTTGGTAACGAGAAACGTGTGAGGTAATCGCTGTGGAATTATTACACGGCAAGCGTCGAATGCTTGTTTCGCGAGATTACAGAGAGGAGGAAAGAGAAGCAAGAAAAATGTCGCAAGGGGAAAAGGTCAAAGGCGGGAGAATGTCGCAGGTTGCTGTAAAAGGGAAGGAATGCGTTCCAATTAAGGGAATTGTCGAATCAACGTGAAACGTGAAACGAATCAACGTGAATACGGCGATTTTTGCTGGCAAAGGAGAACGATCTATTATCTAACCCCGATCGATCCCTCTCTCTCTCTCTTTCTCTCTCTCTTTCTCTCTCTAGTCGTTAGCATTGTTGCTGCACACCCGTTGCCGCGCGGATGCATAACAGAACGACCGAATACACGCACTCCCGGGTGATATACGAACGTACATATTTCACTCGCAGTGCGTGCATTCGGTTGTTCCTCTGCGCCTCGCGCACAGTAATGCGCATGAAGGGCAGGAACATTTGTACGTTTCGCGAAAAGAGAGAAGGCCCGGCCGCTCTTCTGTAACAGGCGCCGAACAATGCGTATACATCTGTCACGAATATCTGGCCGAGGCCAAAGCGCGTTGTTTTGCACGTCGGCGAAGAACGCCCGACGATTTTAATCGCATTGAAAATCGAGAGAGCCACCTGCCCCTCTCCTTCAGCCGGCGCGGCGCGGCGGCTCCATTTCTCGATTCCTTCTATTCCGAAAATTCCTGCGGCCCGCGCGAAAAAAAGATTACCGCTCAACGCGAACACGTGTAAAAGCCACCGCGAATAATTTATAGGGAACGAGGAGAAATCTGTTTGCTCGACACGGCGGAAAATCTACAAACCGGCTTTACACGCACCCACACGCGCGCGCGCGCGCAGCCGGACATTCGCTTATCCATGTACGTGCCAAACGCGGCCTGTCTTTTTGATTGAAAAAAGCCCTTTGCTCCGTTTCCACCCGTTAGTGTTTGTCTGTCGGCATCACGCCGAACGCGAGCGTAAATTGGCGATATTTCGACTCCCTCGCGAAATACGCGGGCACGCGCTCTGGTGACCCCACGAAAAACAAAAAAATAAAAATAAAAAAAAAAGGGGGAAAAAACCGAAACAAAAAGGAAAAAAATTGTCCGCACCGTGAAAATTCTCGCCTGGGAATATACTTCTCTTCGGCGGCATCAACGACAATGTAAAATGGATTACCGCCTCTTTCCGTTGCGTGACGGCGCCGCCGCGCCGTTGAAAATTCGCGTAAACAAAGCGCCACGGCGCTCGCGCGACAATCAATGGGACGGCACAAAAAGCAAAACGCGCGACGTATATTCGCTCCAGAGACAATAGATAAATGCATTTATTTACACTAAAAATATGCGCACACGCGGACGCAAGTTGAGCGGATAAAAAGCACTTTTAAGGCTGCTCGTGTTTTCTCTGGCAATTGTATTTGCCAACATGGAATTTCAAATAAAGCCTGTTTTTACGCAGCTTTACGTAGTTAGGAGCTTTACGAGAATCAGTGAATGGGAAACGGCCAGAAACAGAGAGAGAGAGAGAGAGAGAGAGATGATGGGAAGGAGGGAGAGAGAGAGAAAGAGACGACTTGCCGGCTCCGAGAGCGCAGATGCGAACGGACAAAAAATTTGAGGGAAAATAGAAAAAGGGAGAGGGAGATAGCATTCACACGATTTGCAGCGTGGACGAAAATCGCGAAAGTTCCGTGACAGAAGACCGCGGCTCGAATCGCTTTTCTTAAGTGGACGGAGGACCATTAATCATTCGCTCGGCGGAAAATCCGTGTGCCAATTAAACGCTCAGTCGGAAATTGGCGTGGCATTCGCGTCGCTGTTGAAGCGCGCTGCGGGTGCCAATGTTTCGAGATTAATCTCTCTTATTTTCCCTCGCTCTCGCGATACTTCGACGTCTTCGTTGCGCGCGCAATAAACCGCAACGTTCCGGCCAATGGACATACGTTCAACGGGAAATCAAAAAGAGCTTTCACTCGGTTTAATGGGATATTTAATGGAAAATCAAGAAGCGAAGGAGAGAGAGAGAGAGAGAGAGAGAGAGAGAGAGAGAGGAATTTCGTTTCGCGCAAATACTTCGGGGCTCCAATGGAGTATCCGGCCAATCCTCACAGCCGGGCGATCTTGGGCTCTTCTACCACCTATTTCCGATATTATTTACCGAATTCCCTCGGTACGCTCGGTGTTTGCGTTTCAAGACGTTCGTTACGCCGTCGAATCTCCGAGATGTTGTGCGAGCACAAAAGCGATTTCCCAGCGCCCATTGGGACCAGGAGATTTAACGAGTACTTAGTTACACTTTGCCAGCGCGTTCCCTCGATAAGACGGGACTTGATAAGAGTTTGCACAACACGGCGGGGAACACGCGCGAAAAAAGGAAGCTAGTCGCATTAGAGTCGGAGGAGAGTCCCTCCCGTGCGACACTGAATTCTTAATCCTCGGAACAACAGATCGGTCGTCGCGAGAAGGAGGAGGAGGAGAGAGAGAGAGAGAGAGAGAGAGAGACATGTTCTTTTATTAGAACAGAGCAGAATTTCCTCTCATTTTCACGTTCGCGCGCGCGTACAGGGAATGTCCTCATCTCGTCGAGAAACAACGTTGTCGTACCAGCCAAGAGGCTGTTTCAGTTCGGCAACGGCGATATCAGGCGAGGAGCGAGAGAGTCAAGGCGAATTATAACTCGTTCCATTTCGCAGCTTGCCACATTTCGCGACTGTCACATCGGCGCGTTGCCGTAATTGACTTCGCAGTGAAAACGTAAAATGTCACCGCGATGCCAAGGAAATAACGCTCGCGCGCGCGCGCGCGCGCCCATTCGTTCGAAGCAGATTCGTTTGATCCAGATGGACACAATGTGTAAAGTTCGGCCGGCGCATCGCGACTTTTATCGTCACGCCGATCACATTGCTGTATTTTTGTTGCTGAGCGCGCTCATCGCGCGGTGCGCCACCCCCCCGCCCCCCGGTGGCAGCGTGTATGCGAGATGAAGATGAAACGAGTACGCGCGAATGAACTTACAGTCGCACGGAAAAAAGTCACGTTCACGAGAGGAGGGAAAAATTTATGAACGAATCCGTTAATTTTCGGGGAACCAGCGCCGCCGTTGTCTTTGCGTCGGCCGTTTTGCGCGAGGTGATAATAGCTCGGGCATTTTTAATGATCGCAGAGGCAGCGCGACGAAACTCCCCGGGACATCCCGTATTTTAATCTTTGATGCTCGGCGCGAGGCGCGCCGAGAGCAATAATCTTGCATTATTCCCTACCGGCCTTTGTCTCTCGCTCATCGCTTTTTCAGCCACAGACAATTTTGCATTCTTTATTTTCTAGATTTACATTCGTCGCGCCTTCTTGGCCCCTTCTCCTCGCTCCGATGTAATTTCCTATATAAATTTACCGCTTAAACTTTGTCTGTCTGGTCGAACCTCGGACTGACCTACTTAGAACGCGACGCGCTAAAACGGGGAAAAAGGGCAACGGGCTTTCGCGTCCGTTTACCTTCACGATAGGCCGCGCGTACCGTGCGAAATGACTCGTCTAGCTCACCATTTATGCAGATAACATCCCGGTGTCGAATACAGCGCGACACGTGTCGCGGAAAAGAAGCAGCTATCCGGCCGTGCGATCTCGACGCCATGCATTATGATACGAAAATGAGGATCTAAGAGCGTTCTCTCTCCTTCTCTCTCTCGCTCTCTCGTTAACGAAACGAGCAAACCATTTCTCGAACCGTGCGGTAAAATCTTCGTTTATCGTGACATAATAAAAAAAGAAAAGGAAGAAAGGAAAGAAGGGGGAAGGAGCAAGGGAAGAAAGAGAAAGGAAGCAGTGGAATTGCGGGAGCGTGAGAGTGGATGTTTTAAGAATCGCGGCCGAGTCCTTGGGTCGAAAATTTAACGGCCACTTCTGCGAGCGGATAAGGAGCTTCCGTTCGCGTTATGACTTTCGACTTCGCCCTTGTTTCTATCCGGCGCTCGTTTGCGTCATCGGCCACCACTTTTACGACGTCGTGGACGCAAGTTTACCTTTAGTTGAGTTTTCACTTGCGGAACCGGCGACTTATTAAGCCAGCGGATTCGCGCTCATTCAGCCGCGCTCTCTCCGTTATTTTGGACGCTCTGATATTATCGCGCGCAAAAGGACCGTGTAAAAGTGATCTATTATTTTACAGGCTGCGGGGGGAAGTAACTTTAGCGCGTGTATTATGCATTCGCGTAACTGCTCTCTCGACTGCTTTAATAACGTTCCAGCACGCGTGCATTTCCTATTACCTCCTTCAGGAAATGCACGAAGGATCGGTCCCCGTTACGGTAATCTGCTGCGGGCGAATTTCTCGAGAGTGGCGCGATATTTCACGTCCATCCGCGTACTCGTAGATCCGCGAGGATCTACGAGAAGTACGTTTTAACTCGGCTGTTCAGACCCTTTCGTCTCGGCCCGACCTGTGAACAGCGTTCTTCACTCAGACGAGCCAGCGCACACCGCGCTCCGCGTTGTATTTGTTTCGCACGCGCGACATGTCGCACGCGATAGTGGCGCGTTGCGCTATCTTTATTAAAATCCAACACCGTTCACGCCTACGTTGACTCGATTCGCGCGCGTGTAGGCGGCCGCATGGGAGTACACCGGCGTAATGAAAACGCCGGCGGTTCTTCGTTTTACCGCGCCGCGAGCAAGTAAACTTTCCGCTTAAACTTAAATATAAACTTTCTTACGACGTTACACCCGCAGCTCGCGGCGCATCCGCTTTTACGCCTCTCTCTCCCGACGACGCGGCGCATTCGAGAAATCGCCCGGGCTGGCGTCGGGAACGAATAGACTTCCGGAAACGCCAACGATTCAAGGGGGGTGGGCCCTCCCCCGCATGAGCGCCGCGAGACGGTCTCTTATGTACGACAAGAGAGGGATTCGATTGAGAGGGATCGTCGCGTCTCGAGTAGCGTATCGCGAGAGATCAAACACGATCCCGGCGTTGTATGTGCGATCGTCTGACGCTCCGCTTCGGAGGACTCGAAGGATCTGCGGATCTGTGCAACAATTCGATTGTCTCGAGCATCCTCGCGATTAACTCTGGAAAAACGCGGTGAGTCTGCTCGGCGCTGCGTCGCGTCTCCGACGGAGAGGGCCAGAGAGAGAGAGAGAGAGAGTGATTTTTGGTTTCTCTCTTTAGAGAGGGAGAGAGAGAGAGAGAGAGAGAGAGAGACTCGAGATTACAACGTTGCAGCTCCTGGCTCGCGCGCTTCAGGTAAGGACGAGAAATATGAAGTAAGCCCCGGGAATATTTTTCAGCCGTTCCTTTTGCGGCGTCGCGGCAAAAATCCTGCCGGCGCCCATGAAAGGCGCCGCGTGAGGAATTCCAGCGTTAGCGACACGCTTCCCGGGGGAGTTCGCCACGTCCAGCGTCCGCCTCTTGAAATATTAATATTGGTGACGGATCATTAAACTTTACGTGTTTATTCACCGCGCTCCGGGTTCTTATTCCCCCGGATAAATAAATTGCCGCGGCAACCACAGTCGCGCGAACTTTGATCGTTTATTCAACACTGCGCGGGTGTATTAAACCGCGGGAAACGGTTGTGCGCGTCGACGGCTCGTCCGAGAGCGCGGCTGTCTGAAAGGTTTCCGAAGATTCCTCGTGCGTCGTCCGCTCGTCGTAGCCGGCGATGCAATTAAACGGCAGGAAATGGAACGGCACGCGGGGAGACGCGGAAGTGATATTAACATATTTTAAACTGGTGTAAGGATCTCCTCCTTTGAATTCTCGATTGCCTCTCGCGGAAATTAGAACGAGCGGATAAAAACGGAAGGGAAAGAATGACAAGGCGAGAACAGGGGAGATGTGGGAGTAGAATGTAACGATCGCCAGGTGAATTCTCTCGTTTTCGAGAATTACGGGCTCGATTGCCCTTAATTTTGCTTCATTTAAATGTTCCACGTAGCGATCGATTAGATGTGGTCGTGCCTCGCGAGTATACGTCCTCCCTCCGTCTTCTTCTTGTCGCGCTGTAAATCGCCGAGAAATTCGTCCGCTGAGAAGCCCCCAGAGAATTTCAGTCAAATTCGTTGCATCCAACAGGGACGTGCGCTCAATTTTACACAGCGCTTTTCATTAGGTCGTAAACGCGCGGTTTGCTCTCGATTCCCCCTCGACCTCCCCCGCCTCTTTCTTCTCGCGAGATGTAACCGACGTATCCGTGGATCAAGGATGATTCAGTTTTATTCAGTCGCCAACACACACACACACACACACATACACGTGAACGCTATGCGGACACACGCGCGCGCGCGCGCGCAGACACACTCCGCTCTATTTAGCAGCAGGAAAATCGCGCACCGCGGGCGCGTATTTTCTCATGCGGAAATCGCTCGTTTCCGACCTTTTCGGAATTCCTATCATTTGCATCCGATTATCCGATCCCGCGTTACACGGAAATCCGATTTATCGTCGCAGAACTAGACGACACACGCCCGTCAATTCCGCCCGGCGACGTCGCCGTCGCTTCGTGTAATGACAGCCATCGCGGGAAATACGGATAAAAAATGCGGAGCGGCAAAGTATCCGGAAAAAAAGGTCCCCTCGCCTCCGACTCGCTCTCTCGGCTCCGCTGCTATTGCGTATTCATGCGACGCGCCGCGTCGCGCGTATGGATCGCGTATATCCATCGCGTGCATTTTCATTCGAACTGTTTACAGAAGTAACCGGGTACCTCTCTCTCTCTCTCTTTCTCCCCGCGCGGCTCTCGATTGATTTGATGGAAAAATGATGATACATTTGAATTCTCGCCCGGTAAATATGGCCCCGGCTAATTAAAATCGACGCGCAAACGGATGTGTATGAAATTATCGAGCGAACATTCATTCCCGCGATGGCGGACGTATTTCACGTTTAACGAGCGACACACACCATCCTTCCGCGCGACGCTCGCTTTTTTCTCCGAGCCCAACCGGGATTTCGCGCTTCGCTATTACGACAATATAAACGCTATATAACACAATGCCGCTTCGGTATTTTGAGAGATTAATGCGCGCCGGAGATTTCGCGTCGATAAACCGGTACGTACCTCGGCTGGGGACGAGAGAAAATCGGAATTTCTCGACGTCTCCGAAAATGTCGGAGACGCGCTCCTACCCTATGAAAAAGAAGGAATCTGCATGTCCGATAACGCGCTCGCGCGATCCCGACAAAATCACTCGCGGCCCTACTCGAAATTCGTAATTAAATTACAGCGCTCGTAAGTTTCTCCGCGGAGCGTTCTCCATTTAAACTTACAACTCAGTGGCAAAAGTGGGAAATCGCGTTCGCGCTGAAAAATCGCGCGCCAGGCAAACGCGTTCAATCCCATCGGGAAACTTACTTTCGAAAGTTCGCCGCGATAGGATTTCAGTGCCCCCTGTATATATACATTGAAAAATCGATTCGGCCCTTTTTTCCTCTTTGTTGCTCCTCTGCTTTCTTTCGAGCGAGACGACACTTGATTCGAGCCCCTCGCGATAATTCCCCGCGAAGGTCGGCAAGGTATGTGCTGCCCCAAGACGGACGCACGAATCTTGATTAATCGAGGCAAGAGCGTCCGATGCTCTCGTCAAACCTTCGTCGTTTCAACGGGATTCTGCCGTCCGATGATGTTCTTAAAGCGTCGCTTCGGCGCTTTCAACACGCCAACCTGGAGCATTCGTTCGGCGGCGGAATAGCCACGAGCAGTCGTAAATCGAATATAATTGGAGCATCTTTAATGAAGCCTATTATCGCAAAGTCGAGTAATCTTTGAGGTGTGTTAAAGCTTTAATCCTACCTAATCTTCCCTGAGCTCCGCGTCGATGAATTTTTAGAGGCTGGAGTCTCGAAGAAGCGCTAAAGAGAGCGGATTGTGTAATAATGGTAAGTGCGTTTTGCGGTTATATTATAATTGCGTCTGAATCGCGTTACGTTGTTTTATGCATTATTGAAAGCACGAACATGCGCGTTTGCGTACACATACGAGCGAGTGTCTAAAGCGATATTTCATATAATTTTAGATTTGCACGAATTTCCAATTTTAATCCGTCATTTTGCATTCCGTCAGATTTATATTTAAATTCAAATGAATCTCGTACCAGCATGTATAATACACATGTATTTATACACTAATTACATGTATTAATTGCATATTTCTCTTCAGAAGCATAACAATGCGCGAAAAAATGACAGGTACGAAATGAAGGGA